>NC_085861.1:5370627-5578127 GCF_034702125.1 Engraulis encrasicolus | reverse complement strand
GGGGTTAACACCCATCGGCTGCAGGGGGTGACAGGGAGACGTCCCTGTCACTGCTCCGCCACCAGCAGACATACCAGAATTAAAGGAGCCAAACGTTGGTGAATGGTGGTTTCTGGCTGATGACCCTACAGCTGACCCATGAGCACCGGAGGAGATATGACAGGCAGCAATGCCCAGCAGGTGTTAACACCTACTTGTGTAATCCTGAAGTTCTGGCACAGCCACTGACTACTGTGAATAGGGCAGTTGGAGTCCAGGGAAGACTGGAGGACGTCCAGGAGAGACTGGATGACAGCAGGGAAAGACCGCACTGGGCGTGGGCGGCTAGTTACCCAACCCACGGGTCTCTCATTAGAGGGACGCCCAACTCTAACTATGAAGAATTACAAGAATCAACAACCCCTGCACCCTTATTTTAGTGTTTTAGTGTTGTGGGTCTTGAAGGGCTCGTTGTTTATGAGTGGACCTTCGTCCTCTGTCGCTCTCATGCCTCCAGCAACGTTGAGTCCATTGGCTCTGTTGTTTTTGTCCTGGCTTTTGGAGCCTCTTGTCTCACCTGCACTCTTAAAACACGTGTGTTGAAAATAACACAACTTTGCACACTTTCGGAAGATCTTCTCCTCATTTCCTGAAGTGTGCATGTGGATGGGAGAAAGCGACCATGTACAGAGGCGTTCGAATCCAACAGGGGAAAGCGAAGCGTGGCCTGAATGGCCAACAGCAAGCTTGCACTGTGACAGCACACTCTTAAAATGAATGTGTTCATGTTTTGTGTAAATGCAATTTCAACAAATGTTTAACACAGAAAGTGCAGAAATAACCAACACAATACACAGAATGTGTTAATATTAACAAAAGTTCTGTTGTCTGGACATGGAGATGTGTTAAAAAACAACACAAGTTGTGTTATTTTCAACACACGTGTTTTAAGAGTGCAGGTGAGACAAGAGGCTCCAAAAGCCAGGACAAAAACAACAGAGCCAATGGACTCAACGTTGCTGGAGGCATGAGAGCGACAGAGGACGAAGGTCCACTCATAAACAACGAGCCCTTCAAGACCCACAACACTAAAACACTAAAATAAGGGTGCAGGGGTTGTTGATTCTTGTAATTCTTCATAGTTAGAGTTGGGCGTCCCTCTAATGAGAGACCCGTGGGTTGGATGACTAGCCGCCCACACCCAGTGCGGTCTTTCCCTGCTGTCATGCAGTCTCTCCTGGACGTCCTCCAGTCTTCCCTGGACTCCAACTGCCCTATTCACAGTAGTCAGTGACTGTGCCAGAACTTCAGGATTACACAAGTAGGTGTTAACACCTGCTGGGCATTGCTGCCTGTCATATCTCCTCCGGTGCTCATGGGTCAGCTGTAGGGTCATCAGCCAGAAACCACCATTCAACAACGTTTGGCTCCTTTAATTCTGGTATGTCTGCTGGTGGCGGAGCAGTGACAGGGACGTCTCCCTGTCACCCCCTGCAGCCGATGGGTGTTAACCCCTGTGGCTGTTGTCTGGGGTTAGGTGTTCTTCCCCCAAGTTTTGTCCTTCCTCCTGAGCCAGAGCCAAAAGCTCCCTTTTTCACTCTCTTCATTCCCATTTAGCACTTTGGTCAGCTGCCTTTGTTGTTTTAAAGGTGCATTATGAATAAACTTCGACTTGACTTCGACTCGACTCCTCGGCCTCCTCGGCCAGGCTCTTTGATGCCTTCCTGAGGCTTCCTCCAGCGAGAATACATTTCAATATGCGAATGGCATCACTCAAATCCATGATTCGAGTTGCGTCACCCAACGATTCAATGATCGAGATGGTTTCCGTCCATTCCTTCAGCCCTTGGTGCCAGTCTACCCCAATGGGATCACCACCTTAACGTGGTGGGGTGGTTTGCGTGTCTCCGTGACCCCTAGAGCTATGTCGGGCAGGGACAACCCACGCCGAACAGGTCGAAGGGTAGAGACCAGACAAAGAGTGATCCCACCGGCCCTCCAGGGAACTACACCCGGACAAAAAACACATCATTACAGAAACCAGAAACAGAGCCAAGGGAGCAGTGTGGCAGGATGGTATCATGCTCAGGGTACTTCAGCCATGGAGGAGGATGGAGGAGAGCACTGGTTAATTACTCCTCCCACCAACCCGGCGGGTCTGGAGTCGAACCAGCAACCTTTGGGATACAAGTTTGACGCCCTAACCGCTTACCCATGACTACCCTAAATAAACTGTATTTCATAAATAACTTTAAAATTCTCCCATTTTCTTGTCCCGCCAGTTCTGCAAAATCTGTCATGCTTATGATTCTCTCTCTCTCTCTCACACACACACACACACACACACACACACACACACACACACACACACACACACACACACACACACACACACACACACACACAGGTTACCAGTTAGTGTGCATTCCTCTCTTTTCTCTGAAATGGCATACTACAGGTAATACGTTTTTTTTCTTTATTGCAAAACTCTCACTCACTAACTGCAAAATACGGTATTGAAAATGGTTGCATTGTATTATTATTACTTATTGTTTCGTATTGTTACTCCTGTTGCTTTTGAATATAATGTGTACATATTAGAAATGGTCAGGAGACCCATTGTACACTCATTGTGCATGTTCCAGAAGTTGTGATGTTCAGCCTCATCAAGCCGTAGTAGATAAATAGTCAACACAGGCGTGAATGAGCATAAGCAGGAGGGAGTTGGCTTACATGAATGAAGGAAGCAAATAAGGACAGCACTCTTCACATTTTTTCTTTCTTTATTCACCCATGAACGTTTCGGGCAGAGCCTTCAGCATGTAAAGTGCTGTCCTTTGCTTCCTTCATTCATGTATGGTTTATGTGGGATTCAGTACCCAGATTGTTCAGCACCCAGACAGGAAGTTGGCCTACAGACAGGCCCCGGGTCAAAACATTCCCGTTCTGTCTGATACACTTAACCGAAATGACGGTTGGTCGCGTGTCATCAGAGTTTACCAACTGCCAATATACAAATTATCGCGGAAGACACTGTTTATGTTGACGTTATGTTGAGGTTATCCCTGCCTCTTATACACATGGCCATTGTCTTAAGAACCAAAACTATGCTGTTATGCTGTAATGGAATGCCCTGCGTACCCAAACATAGTGTGGGAAGGGCAGTAAGTACGAGTAATGGAACACACCCATAGAGACACAGAATGTGAGGACGTTAAAAGTCAAAGACGTGAGTGGTGGAGTAGAAAGAGAGAGACAGAAGCGGAGAGAAAAGGAAGAGTTGACTCCAGTATTAATTTAACAGTCCAGCATAGATTAGATTCCTCATCTGGTCACTCTGCTGACTGGCACGGCTCCCATCCTGCTCATCAATAGTTTGTTGCATGAAATCCACACACGCAAACACACACACACACACACACACACACACACACACACACACACACACACACACACACACACACACACACACACACACACACACACACACACACGCACACACACACAGACAGACACACACACCAGGGATGGAAATAAGCACCCGTCCAATATCCGTCCACCTGCCAGGTGCCAAGGTGCCACCTGCCAATTTCAGAGGTGACTGGTAAATTTTTCAACCCACCAGTCACTTTGACTGGTAAAAACAGTGAGTGACTGGTAGATTTTGAAATCTACAGTACTTGCCACCGTGACTGGTGGGGAAAAAACTTAACTTCCACCCCTGACACACACACACACACACACACACACACACACACACACACACACGAAACACCGGTTAAAGTGCATTCCTTTCGTTTCTTTGAAATGGCACAGTAAACTGGGAAATGAGTTTCGGGGGGCGGCAACCTAATCTGACGTAGGAAAAGGGCGAAGGACAGCACAGGGCAGCAGATAGCACATGAATAGCCAGGTGTTTGACTGTCTGTGAACTGACACTAAGGTGACCATCTGCAGATAGCACATGAATAGCCAGGTGTTTGACTGTCTGTGAACTGACACTAAGGTGACCATCTGCAGATAGCACATGAATAGCCAGGTGTTTGACTGTCTGTGAACTGACACTAAGGTGACCATCTGCAGATAGCACATGAATAGCCAGGTGTTTGACTGTCTGTGAACTGACACTAAGGTGACCATCTGCAGATAGCACATGAATAGCTAGGTAGGAGTTCAACTGTCTGTGAACAAACACTAAGGTGACCATCTGCAGATAGCACATGAATAGCCAGGTGTTCAACTGTCTGTGAACTGACACTAAGGTGACCATCTGCAGATAGCACATGAATAGCCAGGTGTTCGACTGTCTGTGAACTGACAATAAGGTGACCATCTGCAGATAGCACATGAATAGCCAGGTGTGACTGTCTGTGAACGGACCCTTGTGCTGCGATCACACCGCTGGCATTAAAAGAGCTGCAACGCTGCTGACTCCTGCCTGGAAAGCACAGATCAGGGGGGTTGAACGGGGCAAAAGATTCAACCTGAAGCGTTCAACCAGGAATCTTGACCAACTGAAGCTCGTGTTAAAATATGAACATTCCAACATTCCATTGGCTGCCGCCTGCTGCCGCCGAGCTCATTACATATTTTTAGATGAAGTTCAACTTTTGATGCCCTCTGCTTTTGACGCCCTTGACTCTAGAAACGCTTTTGCTGCTTTTAACACTTCTGCCGCCTGCTCTCCCATATAAAGTCAATTACTTCGGCCTCTTTCCAAGAGTTCAGTGCCCGCGGTGTGATCGCGGCATAAGGTGACCACCTGCGACATCCAAGAATATCATGCAACCAAACTGTAATTTCCTAAATACTGTAAATGTAAAGTATAAAATAAACTACCATCGGTGCTTATGTAATCAAGCATTTCTCTTGTATTTTTCTAGCCTGAATTGGGCTTCCTCTGACAGTTGAGGAAGTATGGGGTCAGTCAAGCAGGCATGATCCACTTCTACCGTTCTATTATCGAAAGCGTGCTCACCTTCTCCATCTTGGTCTGGTATGGCAGCTCCACCAGCCAAGATAAGCAACAGCTGGAGAAGGTGGTACGCAGGGCCTCTAAAATCATTGGCCACAGTATTCTAGCCAGGCCACGCCCTCCTAGTGACTTAACACCTTCACTGTTGCTTCTAGTCTATGTTTCTGGGGGACAATATGGGACAATGTGGGGACAATGTGGGGACAATTATTGGATATTCACTAATTCACAATAAGAATCACTGATATTGGCTTGCATGCACCTTACAGAGTATAGCCTATTCATGGTGACTTATTCCCCTAAACTTCGTATGCACCTCATATGAAGGTGTGAGCTCACCCAAGTACATTCCAATCAACTGTATTTTCATACTGTTGATATGGCTAAAATAAACTTGAAATTGAACTTGAAACTTGAAAATCATTTCATTGATCCACAAAATGTATTGCTTTACAAACATTGTGGCCAATTAAAGCAGAAAACCTTTTTTTTTTTTTTTTTTACATTGGGCCCTTGATTTCACATGTTTTAACCTCATATTCTACTCACCCCTGTATGTTTTTATTTGTTTCTATCTTCATGCTGATCCACTGTAGCCAATTAAATCTTTTGGATATATTTTCTCTAGCATGTAATGTTTAAAATATAATATTAAGTGTGGTTGTGATGTCCTGGGGGGTGTGATAACATGTCATTCAAATGCCTTATGATTGGTAGCGTATTGTAATGAATGTAGGCCTACAGGTACTTGAATGTACTTACACCTTATGTACAATACATGGCATACATGATACTTATGTACCCACTTATGTATCCCTGTCATGTTTCATATCCTCACTCTCCCTGCCCTGTTCCATATTCTCTCTCTCTCTCTCTCTCTCTCTCTCTCTCTCTCTCTCTCTCTCTCTCTCTTTCTCTCTCTCTCTTCTCTTTATCCTCTCTCTCTCTCTCTCTGTCTCTGTCTCTCTCTCTCTCTCTCTCACACACACACACACACACACACACACACACACACACACACACACACACACACACACACACACACAGGTAAGCTCTATGCAAATGAGCTCGTGCTCAGGTCGTGCGCAAGGGTCTATAGCCAATCACAGTTCACCAATCATCTCGTGCACAGCACTCACACACTCACACACACACTCACACACACACACACATACACACACACACACACACACACACGCACTCATCCCATGTACAGCACTCCAGTGCATGTTCCCAGAGCGTGACTGGTGATGAACGCACACACACACACACACACACAGGTGACCGGTTAAAGTGCATTCCTTTCGTTTCTTTGAAATGGCATTGTAACTGGGAAACGAGTTTCGGGGGTGGCAACCTCATCCTGATCTGATGTACATACTGTAAGACAGCACATAAATACAGGGAGCGAGGCGCTTGACTCTCTGTGCACTGGCACCAGCACTGGCACCAAGCACCGAAGATATGGACACAAACCATCTCAATCATTGAATCGTTGGATGACACAACTGATATCATGGACTGGAGCTCATTGAAACGTATTCTCACGTACATGACTCTCTGTGCACTGGCACCAAGCTCCTTGTTATCAGAAACACCTTAGTGGTGCAGCTTGGACACATCCTCAGCAATGAACCCAGAGATCACGGGGTGTTTCGGGTCTTTGATCATTGAACACCCTCACCTGGGCGACCCAGCTGATCAGACCCCGACTTGTATCCAAGCAGCGCACTAAGCCATGTGTCGCCCCTTTTGATCCACAGCCACCTTGAGGCTCTCTCAGCTGCCTCACAGATGTTTCTGGTGGCTTTCCTTTCTTGACCACCTCTGATTCCAAGTAGCCTGAGTGACCGGTGCAGGCTCTGTCTTGGAAATCCTCTGCAGCCAACCTCTATTGGCTCACAGCGGGCCCTCCATCCTTTCAGCCTGCAGTCCTCCACCAGCTCCAGGTACTTCGCCTTTTTCCGCTCAAAGGCTTCCTCAATCCGGTCTTCCCAGGGGACTGTGAGTTCCAACAGCACCACCTGCTTTGTACTCTCTGATGTAAGGACCATGTATGGCCTGAGTGTAGTGCTGGTGATGTGCTGCAGAAACTTCAATTGGCTCCCCAGGTCCACCTTCAGCTGCCAGTCACCCGCTGTGGATAGTAGCCCAGCTGGGACCTTTGGCTGTGACTGAGGCCTCTCTCCGGCCCTGACGAAGGCAATGTGTGGCCTTGCTAAGGGCTGGTGCTTGCTTTGCTGGATTCCAGCACAGATGGTGTCCGCTACTGCCTTCAGCACCTGGTCATGGCGCCATCTGTACCTCCCCTCTCCCAGAGCTTTCGGGCAGCAGCTTAAGATGTGCTCCAGCGATCCTCTTGCCGGGCATAGAGGACAAGATGGTGCTTCAGCTAGCCCCCAGCAATGCAGATTGGCTGGACTTGGTAGGACGTCATACACTGACTGGATCAGAAACTTGAGTCTTGCTGGCTCTGACCTCCAAAGTTCTGACCAGGTGATCTTCCGAGTCAGTGCATGCTCCCAATTGGTCCGGAGGAGCATATGACAGGCAGCAATGCCCAGCAGGTTTTAACATGCTTGCACTGTGACAGCACACTCTTATAATGAATGTGTTGGAAATCAACACATCTTTTGTGTAAATGCAATTTCAACAAATGTTGTGTTATATTTCAGAAATGTTAAACACAAAAAGTGCAGAAATAACCAACACAATACACAGAATGTGTTAATATTAACTAAAAGTTCTGTTGTCCCATTCTGGACATGGAGATGTGTTAAAAAACAACACAAGCTGTGTGATTTTCAACACATGTGTTTCAAGAGTGCAGGTGAGACAAGAGGGACCAAAAGCCAGGGCAAAAACCACAGAGCCAATTCACCCAACATTGTTGGAGGCATGAGCGCACGAGTCATGAGTCACACAAGTGTTGTCAGAGGACGCGCTCAGCTTCTTGGAAAAAAATGAATGTCTTTGGGTGCGCGAAAAAAGGTATCAACTGAAAGAAGAAAAATCCGCACTCACAAACTAAGTCTCATTATGTATTTATAGATTACCACCATGTCCAAAAGCGTTTCGGCTATCAAGCCTTCATCAGTGTGTGGTACCAAAGGTAAAGGTCACACAAGCACAGCACAACAAATGTGCAAATCACTCCATACTGAAATATATTGACATCAACACAGCAATGGTGCAAGGGCCCGTCAATACCAATTCCCCCAATATCCCCAGACCTACCCACTACTAATCCTATGTCATGGGAAGTGTGAGCCTATATATACCAGAACATATACGTGACCATCATAATGACGGTGGGAACATGGTAATTTTTTGTGTATCACTTTAAAATTTTAAAACTCCTACAATAAACGCAGAATATAACAATGAGTAATATTTTCATGCAAACCAAAGATATTCCTTAGAGGTCAATGGCTTTCTGTTTGAGAAATTGAGCTCCAAGAAGTGCATTACATGATGGTACATGCATGATGATGCATGATGGGTAAATGCACTTTGTGTAAGCACACTTTGAATATATTTGGATGAAGCACAATCATGGTGCACTTAGAAAAAGTATACTTCCAATATGTTAAAGTGATTTACTGTGAGAGGTAAGTTGGAACTAGTTGTTCAAACAAATAATCTAGGGTCACCATTAATGATTAATTCATATGATCAAGTGCAGGAAGGTGGAACATGAATGAAATAAAGTAAAATGTGTATCTGAAATCTCTGTAACAATGCAATGATTGTAAATGTCAGTCGTGCTAGGCATGCATACTGTATCACTACTGTGACATGTGGCTGTGTGTAATGTACAAGCTTTGAGGACCAGCATGGATTGTACTATTACATTTATATTATTTCATGTACTTGGGAGTGTACTGTAAATATACTTCAAGCATACCTGTTATATATTTACAATACTTAATATGATATACTTTTTACAGACTTAAAATGTTCCAATGTAGTCCAAAGAAGCATGAAGTTAATATACTTTTATTGTACTTCTAGTAACAATAAAATGTTATAGAAGTGTACTCAAGCACACTAATAATGCCATACGAATGCATGAAAAGCGTGTTTGGAGCATACTTTCAAAAGTATGCTTGTAGTGCACTTAAAGTTGTCCAAAAGCGGTGCCAATTTAGCATCCTCAGTGTGCTGCAAGTGTGCTGAAGTACTGCTTTAGTAGTGCTTCAGCGCACTAATAGTGCAATGAAGCGCACTTTAAATCGCCGAAAATAGTACACTTTGTACTAAGTACGGTCAAAAAAAGTACACTTTAAGTATATGGGTTTTTCACCTGGGTGTGTCTATCTCTCTCTCTCTCTCTCCTGTTTCATATTATCTCTCTCTCTCTTGTCTGTCTCTTTCTCTCTCCTGTCTGTCTCTTTCTCTCTCTCTCTCTCCTGTTTCATATGCTCTCTCTCTCTCTCTCTCTCTCTCTCTCTCTCTCTCTCTCTCTCTCTCTCTCTCTCTCTCTCTCACTCTCTCTCTTTCTCTCTCCCTGCCCTGTTTACAGTGTTTCTCAATTGGTTTTGTACATTTCTCACAACAGAATTATCACACAAAAAGCATTGTCACTGAATACACAAAACTATCTCACCCCCCAAAACATTTAGGCCCTATGTCATAGTTTAAGTCTTGACATGCAAAATGACTTACCAAGCTGTCATAATGTGATTTTTATCTATAAATGTGATCTGAATTGGTAAATTGCTCACAGGTAAATATTGACTCTCTCTAATCAAAGGCAATAGAAGGGATAGAGAAAACAGGCATGCAATACAACAATAGGCACTGTACTGCATTATATTACTCTATGCCTCATGTGCCCTTTATAATTACGCTCCACACAAAATTACAATATTTCCCTAGAATTTCACAAGACAGTAAGTGCACTTTATACAGTATCAGTGTATTGTTTCAAATTTATTTTGCTTTACAGTTCTACATTTTGTTCACATGGGCTTGCAAGACAAGTAAAAAAGGGATGGTAGAGGGCGCATTTGACACCTCAACCAGAGTTTGCTATTTTTCCTATTTTGCAATGAGAAAACCTGTCAATAAATAGGTCATAGTCTAAATGTATATCTATCTATTTCACATCCAATCTAAACAACATTTTGCTTCAGAAAAGATCCTCAAGAGTGTACTATTCAATTGACAACATGACAAATCGATTTGACTAACTTGTCCATACACGGACCACACTATGACACAATGACTAACCATTCTGCTGGCACTGATACGTTCATTGACACAAAAACTTGGGTTTTGAGCAAGAGACTTGGTTTTGCAGGTCATCCACGGTGTTTTGCCATTTGTTAAAGCTGTTTTGAGAATGAATATTATGTTTTGCAAATTGCGAGATTCGAGAAATGTAAAAAAACAATTGAAAAATACTGTAATATTCTCTCTCTCTGTCCTGTTTCAAATTCTCTCTCCCTGTTGTAAGAATTGTGTTCACAGGTGGAAGATAGACACAGAGGCAGAGATTTGTCAATCATGTTCAGAGTTTACTGAGGACACTCAGGTCATTACAACGATACATCTTACAGTATTTCTCAATTGGTTTTGTACTTTTCTCACAATAGAATAATCATTCTCAAAAGTTCTTGTTCAATTGTGACTTCCTGCTGTTATCTGTGCACATGGTAAAATACGTTTCTCATAGTTTGCAGCATTTAGCAAATGCTTTCATCACCATGCAGATGGTTGTGTACAATTCGAGAAATGTACAAAACCAATTGAGAAATACTGTAATCAGTCAAATCATCAGAGAAAGGCGCATTTCTGCCCTCCAAGTGTCTATAAGGTAGTTTTATTGTCAGTTGTGATTGGCTGTCCTGATCGGGTGATCTTGACAGAAGCTACAGAGTACCTTCAGAGACTTTCATGATACATTTGTAACACACCTTAACAAGCCCTGTTTCATATCCTCTCTCCCTGCCCTGTTGCATATTCTCTCTCTCTCTCTCTCTCTCTCTCTCTCTCTCTCTCTCTCTCTCTCTCTCTCTCTCTCTCTCTCTCTCTCTCTCTATATCCTCTCTCCCCCTCTCTCTCTCTCTCTCTCTCTCTCTCTCTCTCTCTCTCTCTCTCCCTGCCCTGTTACATATCCTCTCTCCCTCTCTCTCTCTCTCTTTCTCTCTCTCTCCCTCACACACACACACAGGTAAGCTCTATGCAAATGAGCTCGTGCTCAGGTCGTGCGCAAGGGTCTATAGCCAATCACAGTTCACCAATCATCTCGTGCACAGCACTCACACACACACACACTCACACACACACACACACACACACACACACACACACACACACACACACACACACACACACACACACACACACACACACACACACACACACACACACACACACACACACACACACAAGGCAAGGCAAGGCAAGGCAAGTTTATTTATATAACGCATTTCATACACAGGTGCAACTCAATGTGCTTCACAAAGTTAACAAATGTAAATGAAAGGAAAACAGGGAAATGAATTAGAGTAAAAAAAACATTTAAAACATTAAGATAAAACATAAGGTAAAAATAATAATAAAATAAAACATAAATAAACATAAAACCTTGAAAAACATACGCAGTCTTCAGATTTTAACTGTTCGACGACAGAGGAGTCTGGCCTCCTTTTTTCCGTTTACCTGATAGGGTCTAGAATTGTCAGGGTTTTGTCTTCCCTTATTTTACCGTCTTTTCATTCAATAATTTAAGAAAGCATCTGAGAACAGCTTTGTCTTGAGTCTAGATTTAAAGCTATCAATAGTGGGTGCATTTTTTACGTCATCTGGAAGCTGGTTCCAAAGCTTTGAAGCATAGAAGCTAAAAGCTGCCTCTCCACACTTTGTTTTGACTTTTGGAATCACCAGCAAATTCTTCTCCGTTGACCTTAGTGACCTGGTCGGTGCATACAGCTGAAACATATCCAGTAGATATGTGGGTCCCATTCCATTTAATGATTTAAATACAAGTAGCATTGCCTTAAAATCAATTCTCATACACACACACTCATCCCGTGTACAGCACTAGGTGCATGTTGCATGTTCTCATAGCGTGACTGGTGATTAATGCACATGCACACACACACACACACACACACACACACACACACACACACGTAAAACACCGGTTAAAGTGCTTTCCTTTCGTTTCTTTGAAATGGCACAGTGACTGGGAAATGAGTTTCGGGTGATCTGATGTACAGTAAGTGAACCTACAATGAACCTAATTCTGATCTGATGTACAGTACTGTATGTAATGTAATGTAATGTAATGTACTCTTAAGACAGCATATAAATACAGATCTGATGTACATACTGTAAGACGGCATATAAATACAGGCAGCGAGGCACTTGACTCTCTGTGCACTGGCACCAGCACTGGCACCAAGCACCGAAGATATGGACAGAAACCATCTCGATCATTGAATCGTTGTATGACGCAACTCGCATCATGGACTCGAGTGATGCCAATCGTACATTGAACCGTATTCTCACTGGAGGAAGCCTCAGGAAGGCATCAAAGAGCCTGGCCGAGGAGGCTGAAGAGTCGAGTCGAAGTCAAGTCGAAGTTTATTCATAATGCACCTTTAAAACAACAAAGGCAGCTGACCAAAGTGCTAAATGGGAATGAAGAGAGTGAAAAAGGGAGCTTTTGGCTCTGGCTCAGGAGGAAGGACAAAACTTGGGGGAAGAACACCTAACCCCAGACAACAGCCACAGGGGTTAACACCCATCGGCTGCAGGGGGTGACAGGGAGACGTCCCTGTCACTGCTCCGCCACCAGCAGACATACCAGAATTAAAGGAGCCAAACGTTGGTGAATGGTGGTTTCTGGCTGATGACCCTACAGCTGACCCATGAGCACCGGAGGAGATATGACAGGCAGCAAGTTCTGGCATAGCCACTGACTACTGTGAATAGGGCAGTTGGAGTCCAGGGAAGACTGGAGGAAGTCCAGGATCGACTGGATGGCAGCAGGGAAAGACCGCACTGGGCGTGGCCGGCTAGTTACCCAACCCACGGGTCTCTCAGTAGGCTACTGTGTCTCCCATTGCCGGACCGTTGTAGTTGACGAGGTCGCACGTTCGATCCCCGAGGGGGGTGAACAGGTGCAAGATGACCTCCGTCACACAGATCTTGAAGGGCTCGTACTGTACGAGTGGACCCTTCTCCTCTGTCGCTCTCATGCCTCCAGCAACGTTGGGTCCATTGGCTCTGTGGTTTTTGCCCTGGCTTTTGGTCCCTCTTGTCTCACCTGCTGTCACAGTGCAAGGTTGCTGTTGGCCATTCAGGCCACGCTTCGCTTTCCCCTGTTGGATTCGAACGCCTCTGTACATGGTCGCTTTCTCCCATCCACATGCACACTTTCGGAGGAACCCCAGACAACAGCCACAGGGGTTAACACCCATCGGCTGCAGGGAGTGACAGGGAGACGTCACCAGCAAACAAACCAGAATTAAAGGAGCCAAATGTTGTTGAATAGTGGATTCTGGCTGATGACCCTACAGCTGACCCATGGGCACCGTGCCAGAAACACCTTAGCGGTGCAGCTTGGACACATCCTCAGCAATGAACCCAGAGATCAGGGTCTTTGGTCTTCGGATCATTGAACACCCTCACCTGGGCGACCCAGCCGGGGCTGATCAGACCCCGACTTGTGTCCAAGCAGCGCACTAAGCCATGTGTCGCCCCTATTGATCCACAGCCACCTTGAGGCTCTCTCAGCTGCCTCACAGATGTTTCTGGTGGCTTTCCTTTCTTGACCACCTCTGATTCCAAGTAGCCTGAGTGACCGGTGCAGGCTCTGTCCTGGAGATCCTCTGCAACCCACGTCTATTGGCTCACAGTGGGCCCTCCACCCTGTCAGCTTGCAGTCCTCCACTAGTCCCACATACTTCGCCTTTTTCCGCTCAAAAGCTTCCTCAATCCGGTCTTCCCAGGGGACTGTGAGTTCCAACAGCACCACCTGCTTTGTACTCTCTGATGTAAGGACCATGTATGGCCTGAGTGTAGTGCTGGTGATGTGCTGCAGAAACTTCAATTGGCTCCCCAGGTCCACCTTCAGCTGCCAGTCACCCGCTGTGGATAATAGCCCAGCTGGGACCTTTGGCTGTGACTGAGGCCTCTCTCCGGCCCTGACGAAGGCAATGTGTGGCCTTGCTAAGGGCTGGTGCTTGCTTTGCTGGATTCCAGCACAGATGGTGTCCGCTACTGCCTTCAGCACCTGGTCGTGCGCCATCTGTACCTCCCCTCTCCCAGAGCTTTCGGGCAGCAGCTTAAGATGTGCTCCAGCGATCCTTTTGCCGGGCATAGAGGACAAGATGATGCTTCAGCTAGCACCCAGCAATGCAGATTGGCTGGACTTGGTAGGACGTCATACACTGACTGGATCAGAAACTGTGTTCCACCTGGTGAGACGCAGGAGGGGCCTTGCCCGGAGTCACCCCACAGTGCTCGGAACCTCCAAGTGTTGACACCACACTCCTTGAGCATGCAGTCGGAGCGGAGGCGGATAAAGTGGCCAGCAGCCACCATGACTACTCTGTGGAAGCAGTTCGACGATGACGTGGACCAAATCCTGGAGTCAATATCCAAGGGAGAGGCGGACCGGAAGCTGCAAGCCATGACAACTATCATTGTCACGATGGCAGCTGAGCGGTTTGGTGAGGAGGAGAAGAAAGCTCCTGGAACACCCTACATAAAGAACCACAGGGCAGAGAAGATCCATCTGTTAAGGTGGGAGATGAAAGTGCTGAAGTCCCAGTACAAGGAGGCAGGAGATGAGGAGCGCCTTGGTCTATCCCAGCTGATGGCCATCCACCGGAAGAGGATAAGGGTTCTCCGCCGGGCAGAGTGGCATCGAAGGCGGCGGCGCGAGAGGGCTCGTAAGCGCGCGGCCTTCATCGCCAACCCCTTCAAGTTCACCAAAGATCTCCTTGGCCAGAAGCGCAGTGGAAAGCTGGCCTCCTCCAAAGAAGACATCGATCAACACCTCGCGGAGATGTTCTGCGACCCCGGTAAAGAGCTGGAACTTGGAGACTGTGACATCCTCATTGATCCTCCCGCGCCAACGTTTCAGTTCGACATGTCAGAGTTGAAGCTGAGGGAAACCAAGGAAGTCGTCCATAAAGCCAGAGCTTGCTCTGCTCCAGGACCGAGCGGCACCTCATACAAGGTGTATAAGAACTGTCCTAAGCTCTTGCTGCGGCTGTGGAAAATCCTGCGGGTCTTCTGGAGGAAGGGGAAGATCCCACAGCAATGGCGAATGGCTGAAGGGGTCTGGATCCCAAAGGAGGAAAATTCCACCCAGCTTGACCAGTTCCGCATCATCTCTCTCCTCTGCATCGAATCGAAGATCTTCTTCAGCGCTATCTCCAGGAGGCTGTGCACCTACCTAGCAAGGAACACCTACGTCGACACGTCTGTACAGAAAGGTGGAATATCAGGGATGCCAGGCTGTGTGGAGCATACAGGTGTGGTGACGCAGCTTATCCGAGAGGCCAGAGAGAACAAGGGTAACCTGTCAGTGCTATGGCTTGACCTGGCCAATGCATTCGGCTCCATTCCCCATCAGCTGGTCCAGCTCACTCTGGTGAAACACCATGTCCCCAGCAGGTGCAGAGACCTCATCGCTGACTACTACAACAACTTCAGGATGAGGGTCTCTGCAGGAGCAACTCCATCTAGCTGGCACAAGGTGGATATTGGTATAATCACAGGGTGCACAATCTCTGTGACACTATTCTCCTTGGCCATGAACATGCTCACCAAGTCTGCTGAACCAGAGTGTAGAGGACCCCTCATGAGCTCTGGACAACGGCAGCCACCCATCAGGGCATTCATGGATGACCTTACAGTCACCACAGAATCCGTCCCAGGATGTCGGTGGTTATTGAGGGGTCTGGAGAAGATGATGGTGTGGGCCCGAATGAGGTTCAAACCTGCTAAGTCGAGATCCATGGTACTGAGGAAAGGAAAGGTGGAGGACAAGTTCCGCTTTAACATCGCAGGCACACCCATTCCATCAATCACAGAAAAGCCAGTCAAGAGTCTTGGTAAGGTCTTTGACAGCTCCCTCAAAGACAAAACATCTATTCAGACAGCTTGTGCTGAGCTAGATGGCTGGCTGAAATCTGTGGATAAATCTGGCCTCCCTGGTAAATACAAAGCATGGGTCTATCAGCATGGCATCCTCCCTAGGATTCTGTGGCCTCTCCTTGTCTATGCCATCCCATTGACCACAGTGGAGACATTGGAGAGGAAAGTAAGCAGCCACCTACGGAGATGGTTGGGATTACCAAAGAGCCTGAGCAGCATCGCACTCTACGGGCGCAGTAACAAACTGCAATTGCCCTTCAAATCCTTGGAGGAGGAATTCAAGGTAACACGAGCAAGAGAAGTGGTGCTGTACAGAGACTCTAGCGATCCAAAGGTGGCCAATGCTGGAATCCAGGTGAGGACTGGCAGGAAGTGGAAGGCAGAAGAGGCTGTTCAAATGGCTGAAGCTAGGCTGCGGCACAGGGCACTTGTGGGAGTGGTGACACGAGGCAGAGCAGGCCTGGGATCCTTTCCAACTCCGCAAGTGAACCCCAGTGGGAAGGAGAGGCGGCGCTTGGTCCAAGAAGAGGTGAGGGCAGCAGAAGAGGAAATCAGATCTTGCAAGTGGGTGGGCATGAGACAGCAGGGGGCCTGGACGAGATGGGAGAATGCGTTAGAGAGGAAAGTGACCTGGACTGACATCTGGAGAGCGGAGCCTCACCGCATCAAATTCCTTGTCCAGGCTGTATACGATGTGCTGCCCAGCCCATCAAACTTGCACACTTGGGGCTTAGCAGAGTCACCAGCTTGCCCTTTATGTTCTAAGAGAGGCACCTTAGAACACGTCCTAAGCAGCTGTTCCACAGCGCTAGGAGAAGGGCGGTACCGGTGGAGGCACGACCAAGTCCTGAAGACCATCGCTGAAGCCATCAGCACAGGACTGGCATGGGCAAAGCAGTTCCACCCCCCCAAGAAAGCCATTGCCTTTGTTAAGGCTGGAGAACCAGTTGCCCCATCCGGAAGAGCACCAGCAGGAATCCTGACCTCTGCAAGGGACTGGCAGCTGCTAGTGGACCTTGAAAAGCAACTCAAGTTCCCGAGCCACATCGCAGCCACCACCCTTCGCCCTGATGTTGTACTTGTGTCAAACGCCACCAAACAAGTCATCATGCTGCAGCTAACAGTCCCGTGGGAAGACCGCCTGGAAGAAGCCTTTGAAAGGAAGCTTTCCACGTACTCAGGACTGGTCAGTGACTGCCAGCAATCAGGGTGGAGGGCTAAGTGCCTCCCAATTGAGGTAGGCTGCAGAGGCTTTGCAGCTTGGTCCTTGGCCAATGCACTTGGAGGCTTAGGCATCGTCGGACACCAGAAGAGGAGAGCCATCCGCAACACCACCGAAGCGGCAGAGAGGGCCTCAAGATGGCTATAGCTTAAGAGAGGCGAGCCATGGAGTCGTGGTAGTTAGTCAGCCAACTGTACACAAGCTGGGGACTGATCACCTAGTCCAGTCGCATCAGCAGATGTATTTTCACAGTCTTGCTGGCTCTGACCTCCAAAGTTCTGACCAAGTGATCTTCCGAGT
The DNA here is from genome assembly GCF_034702125.1 of Engraulis encrasicolus. Classification (NCBI taxonomy): domain Eukaryota; kingdom Metazoa; phylum Chordata; class Actinopteri; order Clupeiformes; family Engraulidae; genus Engraulis; species Engraulis encrasicolus. Next base: position 5,560,527 of record NC_085861.1, on the reverse strand, counting down.
CAGTGCATGCTCCCAATTGGTCCGGAGGAGCATATGACAGGCAGCAATACCCAGCAGGTGTTAACATCTACCTGTGTAATCCTGAACTTCTGGCACAGCCACTGACTACTGTGAATAGGGCAGTTGGGAGGGAAGACTCCAGGGAAGACTGGAGGACGTCCAGGAGAGACTGGATGACAGCAGGGAAAGACCGCACTGGGCGTGGGCGGCTAGTTACCCAACCCACGGGTCTCTCATGAGAGGGACACCCAACCCTAACTACGAAAAATCGCAAGAAGCAACAGCCCATGGGCACTCCAAGAGGCGGGATGGAAGATGGGCCCAGCAGGACGGACTACACGATGATAATGGCAACGGAAACGGACCACGAGAATGCCAGAACAGAAATGAGGAGAGGATCCTCCGAAAGTGTGCATGTGGATGGGAAAAAGTGACCACGTACAGAGGTGTCCGAATCCACCAGGGGAAAGCGAAGTGTGGCCAGAATGGCCAACAGCAACCTTGCACTGCAACAGCAGGTGAGACAAGAGGGACCAAAAGCCAGGACAAAAACCACAGAGCCAATGGACCCAATGTTGCTAGAGGCGTGGGAGCAAGAGAGATAGAGGGTCCACTCGTACAGAACGAGCTCTTCAAGACCTGTGTGACGGAGGTCATCTTGCACCTGTTCACCCCCATCGGGGATCGAACCTGCGACCTCCTCAACTACAACGGTCTGGCAATGGGAGACACAGTAGTCTAATGAGAGACCCGTGGGTTGGATAACTAGCCGCCCACGCCCAGTGCGGTCTTTCCCTGCTGTCATCCAGTCTCTCCTGGACGTCCTCCAGTCTTCCCTGGACTCCAACTGCCCTATTCACAGTAGTCAGTGGCTGTGCCAGAACTTGCTGCCTGTCATATCTCCTCCGGTGCTCATGGGTCAGCTGTAGGGTCATCAGCCAGAAACCACCATTCACCAACGTTTGGCTCCTTTAATTCTGGTATGTCTGCTGGTGGCAGAGCAGTGACAGGGACGTCTCCCTGTCACCTCCTGCAGCCGATGGGTGTTAACCCCTGTGGCTGTTGTCTGGGGTTCTTCCCCCAAGTTTTATCCTTCCTCCTGAGCCAGAGCCAAAAGCTCCCTTTTTCACTCTCTTCATTGCCATTTAGCACTTTGGTCAGCAGCCTTTGTTGTTTTAAATGTGCATTATGAATAAACTTCGACTTGACTTCGACTCGACTCTTCAGCCTCCTCGGCCAGGCTCTTTGATGCCTTCCTGAGGCTTCCTCCAGCGAGAATACATTTCAATATGCAAATGGCATCACTCAAATCTATGGTGCGAGTTGCGTCATCCAACGATTCAATGATTGAGATGGTTTGTGTCCATTCCTTCAGCCCTTGGTGCCAGTCTACCCCAATGGGATCACCACCTTAACGTGGTGGGGTGGTTTGCGTGTCTCCGTGACCCCTAGAGCTATGTCGGGCAGGGACAACCCACGCCGAACAGGTCGAAGGGTAGAGACCAGACAAAGAGTGATCCCACCGGCCCTCCAGGGAACTACACCCGGACAAAAAACACATCATTACAGAAACCAGAAACAGAGCCAAGGAAGCAGTGCGGCAGGATGGTATCATGCTCAGGGTACCTCAGTCATGGAGGAGGATTGGGGAGAGCACTGGTTAATTACTCCTCTCACCAACCCGGCAGGTCGGAAGTCGAACCGGCAACCTTTGGGATACAAGTTTGACGTCCTAACTGCTTACCCATGACTACCCTAAATAAACTGTAATTTATAAATAATTTCAAAGTCTCCCATTTTCTTGTCCCAGTTCTGCAAAATCTGTCATGCTTATGATTCTCTCTTTCTCTCTCTCTCTCTCTCTCTCACACACACACACACACACACACACACACACACACACACACACACACACACACACACACACACACACACACACACACACACACACACACACACAGGTTAGTGTGCATTCCTCTCCTTTCTCTGAAATGGCTTATAGGTAATACGTTTTTTTCTTTGTGTGCTCCTCCTACTCAAGCGAGTAGGTCGCTTTTCTGCTTTGCTCCTGCCTAACTTCAATTTCTTTACTTTTTTTTTTTTTTTTTTTTTTTTTTCACACTATATCTTGGATTTTATTTGCCATATACACAGTTTTTAACAAGTTTAGAGAAGAACAACAGAGGATTTTATTCATACATTAGTGTTTTTCACAAGAGAACCTAGAAGTCAAAACAATTGCCGAGCTGAAACAATAACAAAATGCGACAACGACAGTCCAAAAAATGGATACTGCTGGAACAACGGATTTCTGCCCTGGAATCCTTACTGGGTGATCGCCTATCAAAGACTGAAGGAAGTCCTGAAACAGGTGCCGCAAATGCAAAAGCAGACCAACGACCGGCTGATGTGACATTTGTGACGCTGGACGAAACACCTGGCAAAAGCTTCGCAAAGCAAAATGTGAGTAGGCCTACTCACTATTGGGAAAGCAAAGGGGCTCGACCCAAAAACAGAGATAAAATACTAACTTCAACACCAGTGCGGTCTGCTGCTGCCAGACCAACTTTTTCAGGGCAGCCCATAAAACTTCAAAATCGATTTGAGTGCCTTGAACAAGTGGAACCAGTTGCTCCCAGAATAAAAACTGAACGTACACCGCATTGGAATAACAAGAACAAAGTTAGACGGCAGCTGCCTGCCTCTCCTACAACACTTGTTGTTGGTGATCTGAGTGTGAAAAATATCGGAAATGGAACTTTTAAAGTGTCCTGTCTGCCCCATGCATCCGTACGTGAGACCAAGGACAGTATCCCACAATTGGTGTCTGACCACAGATCTATTGATCGCCTTGTTGTTCACTGCGGGGCAGCGGATCTGTTCAAAGAGCAAATAACTGTCAAAAAGGATTTTAATGACTTATTTTCAACTCTGAAAGATCTGAAAATTCCATTCTTCATCAGCGGGCCAATACCAGCACCATGCTATCGCGACTTTGCGTTTTCGAGATTAAATTGCTTAAACACATGGCTGTCAAGGACATGCAGATCCAACGGTATCAGCTTTGTTGACAATTTCGACCGTTTCTGGAGACGCACTGTACTTTTCAAAAAAAACAGTGCAGAACTGAGTTGGACCGGCGCCAAAGTGCTGACAGACCAGTTGGTTTACAGCATTGAGACCTTGGGCGCTGATAAGCGGCCTGTATCTGTATCCACTCAGACACAGGGGCATTTCAACAAGCCCTCTGTGCCTGTAAGTGTGCAAACTGAGCCACAGACTGGCGAAAGCACACACACAGATGACGTAGCCAAGTCCCTCTCTGCTCAAGTGGAAAACAACGGAACACACAGAACTCGCCACAAACTGAACCAGCTTTCGGAACAGCTGGAAGATCTGTCACAGAAACTGGCAGCAAGCCGCTCGCCGGAGATCAAGTGTTCACCTCCTTGTCGGACTGGCAAAATGCCATTGGCATCACCATTTCCACCTCCCAGGTCTGCCAAAAAGCGACTGTCCACACAGGAAATAGGAAATGTGGTTTCCTCAAAACCAAACTCACCCCCCAGATGTGGCGAAACGCAGCCACCAGCAAGCCCTGGCAACGGCGACAAAATGCAATCACCAATGGAATCACAACCTTCCCGGAACGACGAAACACCATCTTCATCTCCCAGACTGAGATTTCCAGAAACTATGGCGAGACTACTCCCCTATGCCAGATCTACCTTTTCTACCCCCAGACATTCCTACCAAGCCTCCTATGCGGATATTTCTCAAGGTCAACCTCATTCTACCCCAAAATCTAAAAGGATACTTCCATCCATGACTGCACCCAAAAAAGGCAAGGCCCCACAACCACCTGTCTGTGCTCTGGAGTACAGTAGTATCAGTGAGGATGACATGGTTGAAAGCACAGTCTGATATCAACTGGGTCCCTACCCACATAGTAACAGTTGTTTTGAAAATAAGCAGATAAGGGGACCCGTGGACAATCTTATTCCAGTTCTAACAACAAAACGAGGTCTCTTGAGGACACGCATACATTCCCCCAAGACGGCAAGCATGGGAAATCTCAGACTTGTCCCAAAAAAACTCACTACCACAGTGGAAATGCCTCCAATGCTCAATGCTAAATTAGCTTTACAGAATAGTAGATCTCTAAGGAACAAGCCTTTTGTTGTCAATGAGTTTATCTGTACCCACAACCTTGATTTTTTATTTTTAACTGAAACATGGCTGGAAAAATCCACTAGCTCTATCACACTTATAGAAGCAACTCCGTCACACTTTAATTTCATTAGTACAGAAAGGCAGAATAAACAGGGAGGGGGGATAGCAATTATTTTCAAGGCACTGTTTCAATGTCAAAAGACATCACTAGGTGAATTTTCATCTTTTGAATACTTAGCTGCAGTTCTAAAATGTTCTTCTGACATACTGTTATTGACTATTTACAGACCTCCAAGACTTTCTGCACCACTCTTCTTAGAGGAATTTGGTGAGCTGTTGTCGAATGTTTGTGTGAACTATGATAGCTTGTTTATAGCAGGCGATTTTAATTTTTACGTGGACGACTTAGAGAATGTCTATGCTAAGGAATTTTTAAGTCTTATTGACATTTTTAGCCTCACACAGCATGTAACAGGACCAACACACAACCAAGGTCACACTTTAGACCTAATAATAACAAAAGGCCTTAATGCTTGTGCTAGTGTCAAAGACTATGGCTTTTCTGACCATTACTGCATTTTTTCTGATGTTTCTATGTACCCTCATGTTCAAAGGGAATCTGTTACAGTCAAAAAACGTATAATCAACTGTGAGACAGCCTCACTCTTTCAGCAAGCACTTTCAGAGATCCAAAGTCAAACCTCAGAGAGTGCAGATGATCTCATGGTTAATTTTAATTCAAGGATGACCCGTATTATGGATGTTATTGCCCCCGAAAAAATCAAAACAGTGGGACGTGAAAAAGCACCTTGGAGAAAGAATCCCACAGTTATATTGCTAAAGCAAGAATGCAGGAGGGCTGAAAGACAGTGGCGTAAATCCAAACTTGAAGTCCACTACCAAATCTATAAACACACACTCTCGAAATACAACCAAGAAATTTCTAAAGCTAGACAATCTTTTTTCTCTGACATAATTAACAGAAATATTAATAATGCACGTGTCCTGTTTGGCACTGTGGAAAAGCTAGCAAGGCCCCCAAATCTAATGCCCTCTGAGTTCCTCTCAGTCAGCAAATGCAATGAGTTCGCATCCTTTTTCAAAGGAAAGATTGAAAAAATACGTGCAAACATACTCACACATGTGCAACCGACCCAAGATTCAGACCAGCTTGCTATGGTGAAGTTAAATCCTAACCTCATGAGAAATTTTCATTTAGTTGATGTGGACATTCTTAATAGAACGGTACAAAGTCTTAGCTCCTCTACATCTGACTTAGATATTTTACCAACAGCCTTCTTCAAATCCATCTTAAATCTAATATCATCAGATGTACTTCAGATCATCAACACCTCACTACAAACAGGCATATTCCCAGGCTGTCTGAAAGAAGCAGTTGTGAAACCCTTACTGAAAAAGAACAACCTGGATGCACTGGTACTAAACAACTATAGGCCCATATCCAATCTACCATTCATGGGTAAAATAATAGAGAAAATTGTTTTTAACCAATTAACTGCTTTTCTAATCTCTAATAGCTATTTTGATAAGTTTCAATCAGGTTTCCGTGCCTACCACAGCACTGAAACAGCTCTTATTAAAGTTATGAATGACATAAGATTGAATTCTGATGCTGGCAAATCATCCGTCTTGGTACTTCTTGATTTGAGTGCTGCTTTCGATACAGTTAATCATTCTATACTACTACATAGACTGGAACACTGGGTTGGCTTTACGGGCATAGTGATCGACTGGTTAAAATCGTACTTACAACAAAGAAGTTTTTTTGTCGCCATTGGAAGACATACTTCATCACCAATGTCTCTGGATTGTGGGGTCCCCCAGGGCTCCATTCTGGGACCACTACTGTTCAATCTGTATATGTTGCCACTGGGACACATTATCGAGAATAACTCCATAAATTACCATAGCTATGCGGATGATACCCAGCTCTACTTATCTATGTCCCCAAATGACTATACCCCCCTTGAATCACTCTATCATTGCATGGACCAAATTAACAAATGGATGTCTCACAATTTCCTCCAGCTGAACACAGATAAAACTGAAGTAATTATATTTGGGAAAAGAGAGGAGAGACAAAAGATTGCTACTATCCTTGAAACGAAGGGACTGAAAGCAAGGGAAACAGTTAAAAATCTTGGGGTCCTCATTGACAGTGACCTAAACTTCAACAGTCACATGAAAGCTATTACTAAGTCTGCATTTTATCACATAAAAAACGTCTCTAAATTTAGGGGCCTGATGTCTAAACATGATCTGGAGAAGCTAATACATGCCTTTATTTCTAGTAAAGTTGATTACTGTAACAGTCTTTTTACTGGCCTCCCCAATAAAACCATTAAACAGCTTCAACTTGTACAAAACGCAGCTGCAAGGGTTCTTACAAAGACAAGGAAGTTCGACCACATTACTCCAATTTTAAGATCGCTGCATTGGCTCCCAGTAAGCTACAGAATTGATTTTAAGGCTATGCTACTTGTGTTTAAATCACTAAATGGAATGGGACCCACATATCTACTGGATATGTTTCAGCTGTATGCACCAACTAGGTCACTAAGGTCAACGGAGAAGAATTTGCTGGTGATTCCAAAAGTCAAAACAAAGTGTGGAGAGGCAGCCTTTAGCTTCTATGCTTCAAAGCTTTGGAACCAGCTTCCAGATGACATAAAAAATGCACCCACTATTGATAGCTTTAAATCTAGACTCAAGACAAAGCTGTTCTCAGATGCTTTCCCCTAGCTTAAATTACTTATTCTTATTATTTTTATTTCTTATTTAATTTGTTTCATTTTATTTTATTTTATTATTATTTTTACCTTATGTTTTATCTTAATGTTTTTAAATGCTTTTTGACTCTAATTCATTTCCTTCTTTCTTCCCTGTTTCCTTTCATTTACATTTGTTAACTTTGTGAAGCACATTGAGTTGCACCTGTGTATGAAATGCGCTATATAAATAAACTTGCCTTGCCTTGCCTTGCCTTTGTTGCAAAACTTCTCATTCACTCACTGCAAAATACGGTATTGAAAATGGTTGCATTGTATTATTATACATATATCGCGATATATTCTTATGATTGAATCGAATCGCATCGTATCGTGGGGCATTCTTAAGTATTGAAAATAATCGAATTGCTAGCCCCTGCCCAATAACTCAATAGAAGTGGAAAAGTAATTGGGAAAAAAATCGAATCGAATAGTATCGTTTCGTGGGGCATTCTTAAGTATCAAAAATAATCAAAACGTATCGCATCGAATAATAAGACATCGATATTGAATCGTATCGTCATGGAGGCTGTGATTTACACCCCTATTGTGCACTCACATGTTCCAGAAGTTGTGATGTTCAGTCTCATCAAGCCGTAGTAAATAAATGGTCAACACTGACATGAACAAGCATAAGCAGAAGGGAGTTGGCCTACATGAATGAAGGAAGCAAATAAGGACAGCACTCTTCAGATTTTTTCTTTGTTTATTCACCCACGAACGTTTCGGGCAGAGCCTTCAGCATGTAAAGTGCTGTCCTTTGCTTCCTTTATTCATTTATGGTTTAAGTGGAATCAGCACCCAGTTAAAAGCTGTGAGAAGAATCATTAGGCGATAGTGTGAGCGTGTCTTCTCTACTTTTGAAGTCGGCCTACAGACAGGCGATAGTGTGAGCGTGTCTTCTCTACTTTTGAAGTCGGCCTACAGACAGGCGATAGTGTGAGCGTGTCTTCTCTACATTTGAAGTTGGCCTATAGACAGACCCCGGGTCTAAACAGCACAAGCGCATTCAGTGCATACAGTAAGTATAGTACGGTAATGCCTGTTTTCCACTGCCAGTTTTCAGGTAGGCCTACAGCTCGACAAAGCGTGACTCGAAAGAGACTTTTTGCTTTTCGAATAGGCACGACACTGCTCAATCGTAAAGCAAAAAGTGGTGGCCAAGTCGCGTGTTGTCGAGCTGTAGGCTTACCAGAAAACCGGCAGTGGAAAAGAGGCATAAGTGTTTGTTTGACCCCAACTCTACTGCACTGCAAGAGCGGATTGCTGCCTCACAGCACGCCCAGGGCAGAGCGTGATATCTCTGGACCACATGGCAACAACCAGCACCAGCAGCAACCAGCTGCAGCACAGGCTGACCAGTGTTGCCAGATTTGTCTGACCAAAACCCGACCAAAAGGTTCTCAAAAAACGCCAAAATGCGCTAAATTCCGCCCAATTTCAACAAATTGCATTGGTTTCTATGGGCACAAAACGGCTTAAAAAAAAAAACGCCAAATGGCCAATTTTTCCCGTTTTTACCCGCAGACGGCCATCCCAAGTAGCCCAATTGGGCGGGTAACCACCCAATCTGGCAACACTGAGGATGACCTGACCCGAGACGACCCGAGCCAGGGTGGGGTGCGCTCATTTGCTTTTGTACAAATTGGTGCGTTAGGATTGTAATTAACCTCTTTGTGCTGCATCATATAATAACAACATTGCAATGACATTGCAGTTAGTCTTACGTAAGTAGCAGATTATGACATGGTCACTACAATTTGTGTTGTAAGACAGAGAGGATCCGTTTAAATGGGCAAAATGTAGGATGACATAGTTTGTGCGGTGCCCGTGGCATGCCTGTGAGAATGCTGAGAATGTTTTTCTCGCTGTGAGAATGTTTTTCATCACGGAATGCCAGCAGTTGATACAAATATGAATATGGTGTATGAAGCGATTTTTTTGTATGAGAAGTGTTCACCACGACACTCGAAGCATACCGCTCTGTCAAAAATTTGCATTTGGGGTTTTCTGACAGCGAACCGTGGAAGTGGTCGCGAGAGTCATCGTTCACCTACTAATGACTCAAATAAGCATCGTCTTACTCGGGACAGTGATTAATTAAACTTTTAATCCTGCATAGAGCCCCTTTAAAGCCAGTCATGGGCTGGCTACATCACACCAGGTGCGGGCCGGTGTTCTGTAAAATACTCCTACATGACAGATAATCCTACAAACCCCTATTGGGCATGCGCAGACCTTGAAACGTCAACACCAGCTGATCCCAAGACTGTGCAATATTAGCGGAGAACAGATCAGTCCTTAAATTTACAATGTACACTACAAGTGTGTAATTTGTGTATGCGTGTCTTAGAAATTGAAGTGTGACCCTGGCAACTTAGCTAACTGACTCGTTATGCTGGCGGTTTTCCTTGCGGTTTTGCTAACGTTTAATAAAAATCCAGGTTTTTGGTAGTATTTGTATCCATGACCATGCGATTTTATTTTCATATCTTTCATCTCGTAAATCTAACACCCTGTTTGGTGTTACTGTTTTGTATTTTACTGTAAACAATATTACGTTGGAAAATATGACAATGTAGGAAGACCTGTCAGAACACCGGCTGGCCAGCCAGTCAGGCTGATGATAGCAGCTGAGAACAAGCGGACTGGAGGGAGGGCCTGTGCTGTCATCGCCACATCAAATCAACTTAATTGCCACTGCTGGCATAAGAAACGAGCTCAATGAGCTTTTTTGGCCCCTGTCAGCCGCGTGCTCCATAAAAGTCCTGCGATAATGTAATTTTTTCTCATTTCTCTGTGTCAATAGGCACATGACGCCTCATTTTTCTTGGAGGGGTTGTAAGGGAAGGGGGGCGGGTTACGGGGAGGGGGAGGGGGGGTTGCGTCCTGTGGTAATGGGGGTGGGGTACAGGCAGGGCTGGACTGGCATCATCATCTAGCATACAGGACACTTTCCCAGGGGGCCAGTACAGTGTTTTGCAACCTTTCTTTAGACGAGGCACCCTTTCAATTCATGAAAAATTTCAAGGCACCCCAAACCAACAAGCCATAACATGGCATCGCATCCGATACCACACAAGCTTAGAAAAGTAACACATTTGGAGACGTCACACGACCTACATTCGAAGTTTCAGCTGACTGGGGCGACATATATTTACTTTATTGTGCGTAAATGGCAGATGAAAGATTCCACTGACTAGCATTAACTTATCAATTTAGACAAATATGTATTATATTGCATCATTTATTTATCAGCCACGTTTCCGCAGCACCCCTGAGGGTGGCCTGCAGGACCCCAGGGTGTCCTGGCACCCAGGTTGAGAAACACTGGGCCAGCAGTCCTCAGGGGCCGATGCTTCTGGTGTTTGTTACCACGTCTCAAATGATACTTTGGGTACTATGTTTCAGTGCATTGTCTATGTACTGGCACTGACACATAGTGCCTGAAGTGCACAAGTGCGCCATCTTGAGACAGGTTTTGTTTTTTCCCCTTAGAGACCAGGCAGCAACTTAGATGAGTTGGGCCGTTGGTGAATCCTTAATACAATGCACTGAGCCCATAAAATGTATTATAGTTATGACAGAAATGCCCAGGCTATTTTTTGTTCCTAGTTCAGTTCTGGTGTTAATAGTGTGGCGTTGGCGATGCGATGTGGTGGTGGCAACCCTGGTGATGCCTGCAATGTGCCTGAGCTACTGCAACAGCAAGGCAAGCATGAGCTAATGGACCCTGAGAGGAGCAATCTGCTACGTTTCACACACGCAACTTCTCCACGACACACACGTCAGACACACGCAACTTCACCACGACACACACAACACACACACGTCAGACACACGCAACTTCTCACACAACACAACACATGTGAGACACAGGCAACTTCTCACACAACACACACAACACACACAAACGTCAGACACACGCAACTTCACCCTCCACGACACACACAACACACACACACGTCAGACACACGCAACTTCACCACGACACACACAACACACACACGTCAGACACACGCAACTTCACCCTCCACAATACACACACACGTCAGACACACGCAACTTCACCCTCCACAATACACACAAAACACACACGTCAGACACACGCAACTTCACCACGACACACACAACACACACACGTCAGACACACGCAACTTCTCACACAACACACACACACGCAACTTCACCACAACACACACACGTCAGACACACACAACTTCACCACAACACACACACGTCAGACACACGCAACGTCTCGACAACACACACACGTCAGACACACACAACTTCACCACAACACACACACGTCAGACACACGCAACGTCTCGACAACACACACAAGTCAGACACACGCAACTTCACCACGGCACACAACAGACACACACCCTTGACGCCTTGTTTTTTCGTAACATTGGTTAAAAACCTACAAAACTGTTATTTTTCCTTTAAAAAACAAATGTCAATGAAAGAAGATGTGGTACATTATGTTTCATATTAGTCTTAGATGAGAAGAAATGTTTTTGTTAAGATTTATGTAAAGGTTTATATGTCAAATATCCTGCGGTGTGACTGTAACATTAATGAAACCTGGAATATAATATATATATAAATTAACCAACAACATTTTGAATAATGTATGAAGCATTTGGCATGATTGCATAAATATTAACTTTATATTAAGATATGTGAATGTGAAAAAAACTCAAGACGGTAATATTAACTACAAGTTCAATTTCGTAACACAAATTGCGTCCTGTGGGGTGACATGTATGTCAATGTTTGTGAATGGGCAGCTGCAAAGCCAACTACAAGGGTCTTAAAGACTGGCTCCTAACCAGTCAGTACCTCAGTTATTGGAGAGTGCTGTGGAAGTTTAAGGTGACTCTTAACCTCTTAATATGTTTTCATATTGCAATGTTTCTGTCACGCAATGCTTAGGTTCATTTTATGGTGTCCTGTGGTGTGACTGCTCTTATAGAAGGGGAAAAAAAGTTTTTTCGAAATGGAAAAGATTAAAAACAATATCATTATCAAGTTAGCATGAGCTCAGATGTCAGTCATGTATACAAAAGGATTAAAATGGCCATAATGCAGTGAATTCCCTGTGGTGTGACTCCATTTTCCTGCATTTTTTTCTTTATTTTTTTCTATTTTTTTTCCAATTTTTATCCATCATTTTTTTCAGGAATTTGAAAAACTTTTTTTTTTTTGCGTTACGCCCTTAAACGTCAACCACCCACACACACACGTCAGACACACGCAACTTCTCACACAACACACACACACGTCAGACACACGCAATGTCTCCACGACACACACAACACACACACGTCAGACACACGCAACTTCACCACGACACACACAACACACACACACACGTCAGACANACGCAACTTCACCACGACACACACAACACACACACACACGTCAGACACACGCAACTTCACCCTCCACAATACACACAAAACACACACGTCAGACACACGCAACTTCACCACGACACACACAACACACACACGTCAGACACACGCAACTTCTCACACAACACACACACGTCAGACACATGCGACTTCTCCACAACACACACATCACACACACACGTCAGACACACGCAATGTCTCCACGACACACACAACACAACACACGTCAGACACACGCAACTTCACCACGACACACACAACACAACACACGTCAGACANACGCAACTTCACCACGACACACACAACACAACACACGTCAGACACACGCAACTTCACCACGACACACACAACACACACACGTCAGACACACGCAACTTCACCACGACACACACAACACACACACGTCAGACACACGCAATGTCTCCACGACACACACAACAAACATCAGACACAACAAGACTCATCAGGGAAGATGACAGCGGGTGCGGGTGGGGCGGGACTAAGGGGTCAGTTGTCCCGGGCCCAAGGAGAGAGGGGGGCCCATAATTGGGTCCTCATTACATTGTAGCCTATGTACTTGGTTAGGGGCGGGAGGTCTGGGTGGAGGGGGGTCTTTTCAGATAACTTTGTCACGGCCCCGGCCCTAAGCTGTCAACGTCCCTGAACACCCTGAACATCTTACAGTACATTACAGCAGGGAAGCTGACAGGGGGGGGGCAAAGGGGTCTGTTGTCCTGGGCCCTGGTAGAGAGGGGACCCAAAATTGGGTGCTCATTACATTGTATGTATTGCATGGGGGGCCCTTTCAGATTACTTTGTCCCGGGACCGGCGAAAGCTGTCAGCGGCCCTGCGTTACACACACAGACCCACACATCATACAGTACATTACAGTATAGTACACACACAGACCCACACAGTTGACCTCACTCATGTTTGCAAACAGCTGACGGCTGTCTAACTACTTCTGGCTGACTGACTAGCACTGCTATTAGATAACAGCCAATCATTACCCTGCACAGTACACAGACTGGCAAATACACTGCACACAGAAACTTACAGTAGCACACGTTTGCACACAGCAGTCATTTAGTATGATTTTTACACGTTTATGGGCTTTTATGTCTTTATTTGACAGGATAGTGAGAGATGGTGACAGCAGGAAGGGAGTGGGAGAGAGAGATGGGGGGAGGAAAGGATCTCAGGCCGGAATCAAACCCGGCTCCCCAGTGTAACAGTCAATACCCAAACCTTTTCAGCGGTTCACTTTTTGGTCCACTTATAGGGCTTCCACATCTGGTCCCTTCCAGCCATTTACGTAAGAGAACTCAGATCTGTGACTCAGCATTTTCTGCGCATATGTAAACGCTCCAAAGTGTACCAAGACCCCTCAGAAGTGAACCGTACTGAGACTTTTATTGATGTGGTCTCAGTCAGTTTGCTTGTGAGTCCTGTCCTGTGACGTGGGGTTATCGCTTAAGGAGGGCTCTAGAGCAGTGTTTCCCAACCAGGGGAACGTGTACCACTTGGGGTATGCGAGCACACTGCAGGGGGTACTTGGAAAAATGTAATTTTAACAAATGCATGGAGCATAGTCACACTGCAATAGAAAAAGTGATGTAAAATATGAGTTAGGGGGTACTCATGGCACAACGAAAAGGACAGCAAATACAACATCCTGACAATATGATTCTACTGTAGAGTACATCATCTGCACTGTAAATATGATACGACCTACAGTCCGTTTGTAAACGGTTGTATTTCAGTGACGAAACAAATAGCATGGATTAACTTGGAGCTTGCAAAGCTTGGAGCCCGCTAGCAGTATAAACATCAATATAATTGACACAGCCAATCCATCACCCAATGGAACAGCTTGTGATGAGAGGCGATGCAGGGCTGGACTGGTAATATGGCATACAGGGCATTTTCCTGGTGGGCTGGACTGATAATCTGGCATACAGGGAATTTTCACTGTGGGCTGGACTGGTAATATGGCATACAGGGCATTTTCCTGGTGGGCTGGACTGATAATCTGGCATACAGGGCATTTCCTCGGTGGGCTGGACTGGTAATCTGGCATACAGGGCATTTTCACTGTGGGCTGGACTGGTAATCTGGCATACAGGGCATTTTCCTGGTGGGCTGGATTTTTAATCTGGCATACAGGGCATTTCCCAGTGAGGCTGGGCTGGTAATCTGGCATACAGGGCATTTTCCTGGTGGGCTGGGCTGGTAATCTGGCATACAGGGCATTTTCCCGGTGGACTCGACTGGTAATCTGGCATACAGGGCATTTTCCTGGTGGATTTGAACGGGTAATCTGGCATACAGGGCATTTTCCTGGTGGACTGGTAATCTGGTATACAGGGCATTTTCCCGGTGGGCTGGAATGGTAATCTGTCATACAGGGCATTTTCCTGCTGGACTGGTAATCTGGCATACAGGGCATTTTCCCGGTGGGCTGGACTGGTAATCTGGCATACAGGGCATTTTCCTGGTGGACTGGTAGTCTGGCATACAGGGCATTTTCCTGGTGGACTGGTAGTCTGGCATACAGGGCATTTTCCTGGTGGACTGGTAGTCTGGCATACAGGGCATTTTCCTGGTGGACCTGTAATCTGGCATCCAGGGCATTTTCCTGGTGCCGTGTGGACGATGTTGCTGTTGTTATTTACCCATAGAGACCCACCCACCATTTAGATGGGGCAGCCAATTTGCCCATCTTTAACCCGTTTGTCCAGAGCATGTATTATAACGTTATTATATAGCCAGAGACAGAGCCTTTGCGGTCATAGGCCCGAAACTCTGGAACGAGCTCCCAGCCCACATACGTTCGGCCCCATCCCTATCGGTTTTTAAAAACCATCTTAAGACATAATTTTTATGCCTTAGCTTTTAACTCTCTATAAACTTCCTAGTTTTTCTTATCTAGTGTTTTACTTATTATTTGCCCTTCTTCTAATTTGTTACATGAGCCTTCTGTAGTTTTCTATTGGTTATTATTGTTTTTAAGTGCTTCAAAGATTACACTGTTTCTATGTTTATTTTTATTTATTTTTGTTGTTGTCTTTGTGTGTCTTAAGGGGTCCTCAAGTCCTTTTATCTGCCTGTCCAGCACTTTGGTCAGCTATCTTGTTGTATTTTAAAGTGCTCTATAAATAAACTTTGACTTGACTTGACTTGATCTATTGTCCTCAAAATTGTAATGACCAAGTCTTAATCTGATAACTAAGGCCTGTCATGGCAATGTTGTTATGATGTATGCTAGTTGAGTGAGTTGAGTTCAGCGAAGTTTGAATGGGCCATCTGCAGTTAGAGTCTACTATAGACAATGGACTGAGCCTGAGGACTATCATAATTTAATAATTTTAGACAAACAGTAGGGCTATGCGAGGGGTTGCTCTAGGTCAAAAATGCCCAGCCCTGGGTAGCTGTTATCACACAAACACAGAGGTCAGTGTGAATAACTCCCCCTCTCCTCCCCTCATCATCCCCACCTTTTTTATTTTATGATGAACAAGATGTATGTTCGCAACAGGGGCCCAGGCAAAAAGCTTTCTTGTTTCAGCAGTTTACAGTTATACCCGGGTTTGTGAGTGAAAAAGGTACTGCAACTATGCTGCTCATTGAAACTGGGCTGCCTATTGCCAAATTTGATCTTTACACGAACGTTTACTAAGTAATAAACAAATATTTTCTAGTATGGTCCAAGTAGAGTCATTTTTGCAGCTAAAAATGGCTATTTTTGGAAATTCAAAATGGTGGACCATGGAGAAGATCCCCTTTTTCATGTATGAAAAGTGCAATTTTTCCAGTCATAATGAATACTTAGAATTTGATGGTGGTGGTAAGTATTCATAAAAAGGTAACATTAATGAATGAGCAGCATGAATTCTGTAAATAAACGATTAAAAATCTGACACAGTGTCCCTTTAAACAAGGCCGACAGGCGGACAACAGATGCGTCCCTCTATGCCAGTTCCAACTATGCCCAAACGGCCCCTGGCCTCCTCCTAACCTGTCAACGCCCCCCTGAGGATGTACTTTTTGTTTATTGGTCATATTGCCCATGGAATCTGCAAATAATGTGGCAGGCAGCAAAATGGCGAGACATGGCTTTATTTTTTGCAGTTTAGGCTATAATAAGCTTACCATTCTTGGATTTGGAAATGAACCATATGATTTCAAATGTCACATAGATCAAATGAACCATATGATTTCAAATGTCACATAGATCAAGTAGGCTACATTACAAATTACTAGACATTTATTAGTATCAACCTTTAGTATCACGCCATTTCAGCATCATGTTCATGTGGGAAAGAATGTAAACATCGACAAATAATAAATAAATAAAACCGTTTGGGTGAATCAATCATGCGCTTATGGGTTCACCCTTTAGGTGAATTATGCACTTATTTGTCAATACCAGCTTCACCGTCAAGGCACAAAGCAGTGAGCTTCCGTGCCAGAGTTAACCAAATTCACACGACTGCAAAGCAATTACGAAAGACGCGTTCTCTCCCGTGCTCTCTCTGAGCGCAACTGAAATCACCTGTGGGGTATGTGCCCGCCAACGAAAGAACCTCCCTTTGTAGCCTACGAGTAACACACCGTATGTCAAATGGCCCAGCTGTCTAGCACCATGTTTCAGAGCGCAGCGCACACTGACTCGGCTACTCACTGAAAAGGCAGAAGTAAACTCGCTGGGAATATTACAAGGGAGGCTCGTTGGCTACACACAGACGTATGAACCCGATTTTGTGGACTGGACAAAAGCGGAGGAAATGTGAATGTTATGAAAGAAAAAAAGTCCACGTTTAGAGGCGCTGCGGGCTGTCAACTAATTACAGTTCCATGTCGTGGAGCGTTATGCAACGCAAACGCCCTCGATCCAAGCAGAAAGGAAAATGTGAATGTTATGAAAGGAGAAAAGCTAACCAAATGTTACAGGTCCACGTTTAGAGGAAGGGCTGTATGCGCTGCGGGTCGCCTGTCAACTAATTACGGTTCCATGTCGTGGAGTGTTATGCAATGCAAACGCCCCTCTATCCGAGCACAAACATCTGTGTCAAAAACTGCCTGCCGACTTCTAAATCGTTCATTTCCGCGAGTCTCTGACGAACCAAAATAAAGTTGCCTCCCATTGTCCAAACGCAAAACAATGCTGAAAATTGAGTGCCCCCCTCAGTTATCTCACAATGCAATCAGTCTTGCCGGTTTGGTTACATATCATATGGCCTACGTTTTGGCTTGCACGCATTCGCTCTGGTCCAACATGCCAAGTCTGCCGCCTTGTGGCCACAGGAAGGAACAATTGAAGGAATGTGTTTCGGACGGACGGACGGACAGACAGACCCTCTTATAGAGATGCTGGGACGCATCTAATAAAATACACATGCACCTGCTGCTAGTGAGCCACAGAGGCCAATACAAACATGCTAATATGGTCAACGCCACCTAAACAGACATCCTCACAGTGATCCACACGACAACATCACAGGAGAGAGAGAGAGAGAGAGAGACAGAGAGAGAGAGAGGGTAGAGAGAGAGAGAGAGAGAGAGAGAGAGAGAGAGAGAGAGAGAGAAAAGTGATATTCCCTCTGAGACCGTGCATACCGGACAGGACAGGAGTCTGCAAATTTCCCGCCTTGATAGGCCTCAGTCACCCCTCAGGGAGGATGTCATAACTAGAGATGCACCGGATCCTGATTTTTAGGATCCTGCCGGATACCGGATCCACTACTTAAGATCCTGCCGGATCCGGAACCGGATGCCGGATCCTACAAAAGGGTTGAAACATGTAGTCTACTCGCACACGTGGGCCCTTTTTATTACGTTGGCTCAAACTATTTTTGAGCCTTATTGGATTATTGCCACACTGCCTGCAACGGCCGCTTCCAAAGGGCTTTCACTCCATGCAGTGATTGGGGTTGTGAAAGACTGACTGAAAAGCCTACCTGTAGGCTAGAGATGCACCAGACCCTGATTTTTAGGTAACATTCCGGATACCGGATCCACTGCTAAAGATCCTGCCGGACTCGGATCCTGTGAAAAACCCCATTTTCCTGCCGGATCCGGAACCGGAACCGGATCTGGAACCGGATCCGGTGCATCTCTAGTCATGTCGGCAGTCAGTGAATACAAGAACAGCTGACTCAGTCTCTCGGTAAATAAAACCACTTTGACAGGAACAGGAAGGGACAGACGGGGTGGACGCCATGCGCTAGCACAGCATGGAGCGGAGCGGAGAGAGGAGGACAATTGATTATGTAAAGGAGTGCCAAAAAAACGGAGAGAGAGAGAGAGAGAGAGAGAGAGAGAGACAGAGAGACAAAGAGAGAGAGAGAGAGAGAGAGAGAGAGAGAGAGAGAGAGAGAGAGAGAGAGAGAGAGAGAGAGAGAGACAGAGAGACAAAGAGAGAGAGAGAGAGATAGAGAGAGAGTGAGAGGAAGATACAGAGAAAGAGAGAGATACAGATACAGAGACAGGGAGAGAGAGAGAGAGAGAGAGAGAGAGAGAGAGAGAGAGAGAGAGACATAGACAGAGAGAACAAATAGAGGTTTGTATGGGTCAAATATAAAATAATTTAACATACTGTAAAAACATTTTAAAAAATGTAACTGAGAAATGAGACACGCAGACATAAACTTCTGCAATGGCGTTCAGTCCATCATGCATTATCAACCGCCACGTCAAACAACTGTATGAAAGTAAGATTGTAAGTTTAATATTTCAAACAAGAAATATAACATCCATGTGTACCACCAAGGTTGAACACAAATACACACACACACACACATGCACGCACACACACGTATACACGCAAGCAAACACACACGTACACACACTCGCAAACACACACTCGCACACACGACTTACACAGGCATGCACGCACACACGTTCACAGATTCCATTCCATAAGGTACTGTACCAGCAGAATGATATTCAATGATATACAGTTTGGAAATAACTTGTTTATAATATGTTCATAACGTGTTAATTGAAATATTGTTAAAAAATGTTACTTTTCAGAAGGGGTGTAGTCATCATTAACGGTGTGCACTGCATTGTGAAGACTCGTGTTGTCACTTGTGTGGTAGATGGATGGCGTCTTTACACACTCATACACATTAACCTGAATCTGGAGACCGGGAGCCGATGGCAAATAATTACCTTTGCTTGACAGCTCGCCATCTTTCCTAATTTCTGGTCGACTGTACCGGCATATTTCAATATATTTCAATTCCGCCAGCCGGGATTAAACAGCTGAAGAGATGAGGCCCCCTGAATCGATGTTCCAAATGAAAAAACACAGAGGTCTGTTTTCACATTCTTTTTTACCCTCCAAAAAAGGGATATCACCATCCATCTATTTATCTGCTGGCAGTGTTGCCAGATTGGGCTGTTTCCCGCCCAATTGGGCTGCTTAGGATGGCCGTGTGTGGGTAAAAATGGCATTTTGCAGAAAAACCTGGCCAATTTTTGGCATAGAAATCAATAGAATTGGGCGGGATTTTGTGCTTCTAGGCGGGTTTTGAGCATTTTTAGGCTGGAAATCATCAGCCTCATCTGGCAACCCGGTCTGCTGGCATATTGCTCACCGCTCCAACAGGAAGACAGTTAAAACACACCCGAAGCACAGGAATTGCAAAAACACCACACACACACACACACACACACACACACACACACACACACACACACACACACACACACACACACACACACACACACACACACACGCACGCACACACCCCCTCACGCACACACACACACACACACACACACACACACACACACACACACACACACACACACACACACACACACACACACACACACACACACACACACACACACACACACACACACACACACCCGCACCCTCACCCTGCCTTTATGTTCCATTTCAAATGGAACTGTAATAACCACCAGGGTAAATGGCTACTCCATCATGGATATGTTTCATTGCCTAGTCAGTGAATACAAAAATGAAAGCATCCCATCTCTTACATATTTCAACAAGTATGACACTTCAAACCTCCTCCACCACCACCTCGCCACTTTACAGCCAACATGATCTCCAAAACTTCCGTGCTCCTGAACACGGATGTTAAGGACACAAAATCCGTGTCCAGGAGCACGGATTTTGCAAAAATTCTGTGCTCCTGGACACAGAATTATTTTCCGTGATGGACACATAGAATTGCTCTCTCTATACTCTTGAGTCTTGCGTTTTCTCAGGATTTTTCTAATTTTCTAAAAAAAAAAATCTTTAAAAAACAAGACACAGCACTGCGTATGTGTGTACTGTACTGTATGTGTGCACCTCATACACCTGTGTGATGTTTCTGGGAATGACAATATGAGCTTACAAAAGGAAAAATGTCACTGTTAAATGTCATCAACAGTAAAATGATGCAAGTCATTGTCTGAAACGGCACCTTTATTTTTATTTCTTTTAGCTCTACTTTTTGCAGAGCTCTGAATGCAAATTGACATTTAAAATTCAACCTTGTCATTTCAGCTACTTGTGTATTGAGACATATATTGACATGAACTAGTGTTTTCTATTCCAGATGCCAAATGTGGATGATTGGATAAGATGGTATCCATAGGCATGCATGAATAGGGATGAGGTGGTGCTTAAACCATTGTAAGGTGTTCATGTTTGGGTTACATAGAAGGTGTTCGGGTCAATTTGACCCGGGAATATAGAAATATAATGAAAAAAATTATAGTTCATGTTCACCCTCATGTTCCCTTCACACTGCCTGTGAATATCTGTTTAATTTCTGTTGGCAAGGGGGGGGGGGGTCACTCTTTTTTTCATATTCATGTTCCTCACTGAAAATGAGCCAGTGAATCTCAGTGTGAAAGAATAATAACTGGTACTATTTTTCTCAACAAAAAACTGAAAACGGGTCAAAATGGTTAAGCACCTTCCCCTGTGCCCTACTGGATAAAAAATGCCTCTTTTCAAATTTCTTGCTTGGATTTTTTTTGTCACAATGTACTGTNGTGGCAGTGGCAGTGATTTTCAAAGTGGGGGCCGGGGACCCCTGGGGGGTCGTGAGGGGATGCCAGGGGGGCCGCGGCAGGTTGGCAGGAAAAATATTGTGAAATCAACTCAATTATTTTATACATTAAATAACTTAAATATCTAAAATAAACCAAAAATAAACTAAACAATGCCAGTGGAATCGTTTTCATCTTTTCAATGTTTATAAATGTATTGTGTTTTCTAGGACTTGAATGGGTTTAGGAATGCATCAATTTCACCCAGTGGTGAAACTGGTTGCACAGAAAAAATAGTGTAGCATGACCCATGTCAAGGGGTCCTTGGCTGGAATCTACCGGTAAATGGGGGGCCTTGTCGTGGAAAAGTTTGGGAACCCCTGATCTATGGTACGTACAAATGCTTGACAATCAAACGCATGTGACAATAATGTTCCAATAAACATGTAGTTTCTGTAGTCTCTTCAGGCAGCTGGAAGTTCTGTATATCCCCTGACCCCCAACATGTCTGTACACGGCACTGAAGGTAGGTACCATAGCTGGGTAGCTAGGTACTGTAGGCTAGAGTTTCTGGGGTGCCGCACGCCTCCTTCAGGGGTGCCGCGCAAACATGGCTGACCCGAAATTATGTGAAATTGACCTAAATAAATAGATGAATTATGTAATATAGTGTATGTAATATAATACATCTAATTGTCTAAATTAATAAATGAATGCATAGCCTGTCTGAGATAAAGCTGCAACTTCAAACGTCTCCAAATGTGTTACTTTTCTAAGCTTGTGTGGTATCGGATGCGATGCCATGTTACGGCTTGTTGGTTTGGGGTGCCTTGAGATTTTTCATGAATTGAAAGGGTGCCTCACCTTAAAAAAGGTTGAGAAACACTGCTGTAGGCCATGAGCTTGCCACTTGGCAACATTTTGATGTTAGGGAATCATTTACAATTCATAACAGTCTCAGAGCTCCATCTAGTGGAAACGCATGGGTAAGAACAGGGAGAAGGGAGATCTTACTACAACTAGAGAGCAGCAAAATAGGAATCACGTTTGAGGTTAGATAGCGTATTATTGAAATATATTTATATCAATAATACACTATATATTTATATATTTACACATTTTATATATTTATATATTTATGTGTTCACTATTTAATTATACATGCAGTATAAATTAAATCTGGTGTGTAAATCAGATGGTAAAAAGCTGTCTTGGAATTGGGACGTGTGAAAGACCACTAAGTGATGTTTGTGTCACATAATAAATATTATTCCAATTGATCAGAAGAACACAATTGCAGACAAGGCATTACACAACATTTCAATAAGCAAATATAGTATTGTATCCAATACATCTGAATATGGCTTCAATAAAATGAACATTCAGTCATCGTTGTCAATTTGGAAAGCGGATCAAAATCCAGAACATCCCAGAGAAGCAAGACCAAGGAGGATACACTGTAGGTGGGAGTGCAAGGTATTGTAGTAGGGTAGGTAAAGCCTTTGGAGTGTTAAAAGTTGTAAAATGATGTACAACTGTGTGTAAACGTTAACATTTCCAGATTTCCTGGAAGGAGATTTATGTTCAAAGCTTTAAAAACATAACAAAAGAAAAAAAACCCAAAAAAACAGTGTTGATCATTCGTCTTCATTTAAGTAACACTAGTGACAAAACTGGTTACTCATCAAATTCAAGTAAAATACAGTTGATTGCCATCATTTTCTTAGGACTTTTCTTTTTTTCTCTGAACTTACTAGCCACTTTGACCCATTAGTGAGTGTGTGTTTGGCTACTAAGATTAATATCGACTAGCCCTTTCGGCTGGTGATGAAAGAAAGTTAATTTAGAGGCCTGCTGAATATGTTTGATGAATCCATTCAAGTCAAGTCAAGTCTATTTTTATGGCTCATTTCATACACAGGTGCAAATCAATGTGGTTCACTTTAAAAAAACAAATGTAAAAAAGAAAGGAAACAAAAAAGTATTAGTCAGGGGTGGGCGATATGGCAAAAAAGTCATATCGCGATTTTTTAACATAAAATCTTGATTCCAATTTTTTTATCCCGCAAAAATAATGAAATATAAAAAAAACCCTGAAATAGGCACTTTATATACTTGCAATAATTATTAAATGTAAACACTCATGACACTCTCATAAAGTGCACAATTAGAATACAATAATGTAAAGAATAAAAGTGAAGACAACAACACCAAGTAAGTAGACATCACTCTGATACTGATAGTAAACATCCTCACTGCAAGACGATCTATACGATCTCTCCACTTTGGCAGATTCGAGGTGATCTTCACGATTTAATATATTGCCGACCCCTAATTAGAGTTACAGAGAATTAAAACATTAAAATAGAACATTAAATGATTAGAGTTTAAAAAAACATTAGCTTCATCGTGGCTCCATGGAGAACTTGCACAGGATGCCCCAGTGATCGCTCGTGAAGCGCCCGCATTTCAGCTGCTCCTTCCCCACCAGCTTCATTTTGACTTCGGAGATCTTCGACCCGACCTGTAATGTAATGTAATTAGCGTTAGCATGCTAGATATAATACAATGTAATGTAATGTAATTAGCGTTAGCATGCTAGATATAATGTAATGTAATATAATTAGCGTTAATATGCTAGATATAATATAATGTAATAGCAGAGATTCTTTAAGTCTCTCTACTCTCTCTGGTAATATAATTAGCGTTAATATGCTAGATATAATATAATGTCATGTAATGTAATTATGTTAGCATGTTAGATATAATCAGGGGTGAAAATAGACAGGCGCGCACCGGTGCATACTGTAGCGCCGGTATAACAGTTACAGCCGGTGAGCAGTACCAGCAAGAGACTGACTGACTTTTAATTGAATACCCCTGGTGTATGTCAAGTAAGCTTATTCCTTGAAAACAGTGATTAGGGAGATCATAACGTGACCACTCTTATCATGAAAATAAGGACCTAACAAATCAAGGTGGAAACTATGCAGCACATGAAAGACATGTAAACTATTTTTTTTATAATATAGTGTAATCTGGTCCTTGCTCTATGCCGACTTCAGAGCTCTTGGACCCTACGTACCTTCGCTGAGCGCATGTAGACGCGGTCAAAGCGCAACCTGGCCTTGAAGTCGACGTCCTTGTTGTTGTTGGTGACCGTGTCCCAGGTGTACGCGCAGCTCTCCGGCTGGCCAATCAGCTCCCAGACGTCCGTTAGGCCCTCCGGCACTCCCCGCAACCACTTCACCTGCCAGGACAAACATCACAAGATCAAGTGTGTGTGTGTGTGTGTGTGTGTGAAAGTGAAAGCCCATTGGGAAACTCCAACTCCCATTTTCATTGTGACACAGCACTCCACAGCACACAAGTGAACACTGCACACTGCACACAACGAAATTGCATTTATGCCTCACCCGTGTAAGGGGGCAGCCCTCAGTGGCGCCCCATGGGGAGCAGTGCGGTGGGACGGTACCATGCTCAGGGTACCTCAGTCATGGAGGAGGATGGGGGAGAGCAATGGTTGATTACTCCCCCCACCAACCTGGCGGGTCGGGAGTCGAACCGGCAACCTCTGGGATGCAAGTCGGACGCCCTAACCACTCACCCATGACTACCCAATGACTGTGTGTGTGTGTGAGAGAGAGAGAGAGAGAGAGAGAGAGAGAGAGAGAGAGAGAGAGAGAGAGAGAGAGAGAGAGAGAGAGAGAGAGAGAGAGAGAGAGAGAGAGAGAGAGAGAGAGAGAGAGAGAGAGAGAGAGAGAGAGAGAGAGAGAGAGAGAGAGAGAGAGAGACTAAGGTTTGCCCTCACGACACACTGAGGACTTGAAAAAATCCTGCATTGCACTGCAGCATCGGTCCAATTGAGAAAATCCAAGAGGACGCAAAATGTTTTCCAGGGGTGATAGTGAAAAAAAATCCTGCGCCTGAACTTTTTTCCCTGCTCTAACAATGACGACAAGATACTGCATAGTGACGTAACGTCGGCCTATTTTGACACATTATTCAAACATTTAATAGCCTGTGTATGACCATTATTCAAGCCTGATAGTAGAAGAAAACCCTGAACCTGTAACACTTTCTGAGATAAGAATAACCTAATGGCTAATTATTATCAATGTTTTTTTTTTTTTTTCCAAACTCTGTCAAGCCTGAAATCAGGCATGGAGCCTGAATACCATCAGCCCTGTGTTTTCACAAAAAGATTTTGAGCCTGATTGCAGGACTGATGCATACTGCATTTAATGTGTAAAAGTCTGAAACACGGACTTGTGGTAGCCCCTTAACGCACGCCGTACCTCCTGTGGTACGCTGTAATAGATATGGAGAGTTAACTACTACAGTACTACACTACTATGACAGCGCACAAGGCCTTTAGTAATACATAACAACTCGATCATTGCCATTGTGGTAACAGCTAATTTATATTGCCGTGTCTTAAGGGGTTATATTCTGTGTGTGTGTGCACGCGTGTGTTTTTTACGCGTACGTATGCGTATGTGGTTGTATATTATGCATGAATTGCCCCTGACCTCTCTGTCGCGGAGGTTGGTGTCTCCTCCGAAGATGACGTGGTGGTCGTCCGGCGCCTCTCTCATCCTCTTCCACACGCGCCTCATCTGGTTCAGACGCTCCTGCGACGACTCCCGGCAGCTCTCCAGGTGCGACGTCATCACCCACACCGGGTGGCCCGAGAAGCTCACCTGAACACGGACAGGTGAATATGGACAAGTGAATATGGACAGGTGTAAAAAGGAAAAGGATAACAAGCGCTCAAAGTCTTTTCTCCAGACAGAAGGGGTGCATCTGGTTAATCCTGTTACGGCTTCATAGAAAGATGACTGAATCCAAAGCACTCTCCTTCGAGTCAAGGTTGTACGGTAGTTATCATAAAAACCCTGACGAAGGCCAGATGGCTGACATCGGTCGGCGTTTTAAAGTTTGCTTAACCCAATGTAAAATAAAGGGTTTTTGTTATAACTACAACTCTCAAAGGAGAGTGCTTTGGATTCAGTCATCTTTCTATGGCCAGTTGTAGTTTTCGGAGTGAGAAGTCTGCACACTTAAATCCTTTAAAACAAAAATCATGGCTGGAATCCAGAAAACAAAAAAAGGATTTTCAATGTGATGACTCCAAAAACTCCAGTCAGCCTTAAGTCCTGCACCTTTTCCTGGGTTGATGTGCACAATCTTCACCTTCAACTGAACATGGACAGGTGAACACAGACAGGTGAGCACAGACAGGAGAACACAGACAAGTGAGCACAGACAGCAAAGAGCAAGAGGGCACAGAAGATGACGCATCAGGTTCAACTCTGCATATCCACATACAGTCAGTCTACTGTATACCGCATATGGTACAGTGCACAGCAATACAGGTCAAGATATAGCAACACAGGCATACGCACAGCACAAATTGTACATACAGTTAAGGACGATATTATTAGCCCCCCTCCTGAAATTAGACATTTCTCTTGATTTCTCAGTAAGAATGACCATTATTTACCGTTTCTGTTATTCTGGAAACAAATACACTGATGGAGATAATGTTCAATGAGTTGAATTTGGATTTTTCTACTGTTACGATGAGTTTAAACAAAAAAGGGCAAAAATGACAAGGACAAAATTATTAGCCCCCTGATCATTAATAGTCAATATGGTGCCATTTATGAACCAAAACTGACAACAGGCTCTGATAAGTTGCTACCTAGGTTGGCACATGCCCCACTAGGGATTTTGACCCATTTCTTCACTGCAAAGTGTTCTAGCTGGTCCAAATCGCATGGATGCTGAGCATAGACATTAACCACAGACTCTCAGTGGGATTGAGGACTGGACTATGAGCGGGTGATTCCAATATCATGGTTTTAGTGTCCTTGAAGAACATCTGAACTAATCTAAATGTATGCTTTGGGTTACAATGTTGTTGGAAGACCCAGCAATCCAGATTCAGACCCAGACTCCCTGTGTCTGAGGCTGAATAACAGACTAAACGTGATGCCCTTCCACTATGTGTAACTGTGGAAACTGCTTAGCCTCATTAGACCAAAGAAGCATTGGACACCTGCCTAGATGATTGTTATTGACCTGGCCTCAACTGGAGGTGTCCCCCCCCCCCTCAAGAAAGACAGTTGTTAGGGCTTGTCATCATATTGGGCTTTGGGGCCATCATCACAGAAGAACCCCTTTACTAAAGGCAGTGCATATCACAGTGTTACTGAGCTTTGCCTGTGAACTTTTGAAAGTCAAAAATGAGTTTTGAACGTCTCTGCTTTCATCTGATGATATTCAATTGCACCTGCTTTGATGCATGAATTCTGCTTCTGTCAGGTGAAGAAAGGAATAGGCCTTGAATCGTTATAAGATGGTTTCCACAATTAAACATGGTGGTGGATGCATCATTCTGTGGCAGCCTCAGCCACAGGAAACCTTGTTTGGGTGTACGGCACCATAAAAACTGAAAATTATGATAGAATGTGGAAAGTGACCTTGCAAAAATATGCTCATAGAGGGAGTTAAGATCTTCACTGGATCTTTCAATAAGACAATAACCAAAAACTTGCATCCAAAATAGTTCAAATGTTCTTCAAGGATACTAAAACCATGGTCATGGAGTGGTTCAGACCAAAGTTTAGATAGTCTTTGAGGAGTGCTGTAATGCATGTCCACCCTCAACATCCATGCAATTTGGACCAGCTAAACTATTTGCAATGGAGAAATGGGTCAAAATCCCTGGTAGGACATGTGCCAATCTAGTTAACAACTAATCAAAGTGCCTGGTGTCAGTTTTTGTTCATAAATGGCACTGTATTGACTATTAATGATAAGGGGGCTAATAATTTTGTCCTTGCCATTTTTACACTTTTTTGTTTAAACTCATTGTGAAAATGGAAAAGTCCAAATTTAACTTATTGGATACTATCTCCATGGTGTATTCGTTTCCAGAATAACATGCATTTATTAATAATGATCATTCTCAATGATCAATGAAGAGATATGTCTAATTTCAGGAGGGGGGCTAATAATATCGTCCTCAACTGTACATGCACACATATACTACATACATACATAAATACAGTATACATACATACTGTACACATACATACATACATACATACATACATACAGTGAGTCCAATATGTATTTGATCCCTTGCTGATTTTGTTGGTTTGCCTACTAACAAAGACATGATCAGTCAATACATTTTATGATAATATGTATTCTAATATGGAGAGACAGAATATCAAAAAGAAAATCCAGAAATATTCTTGAGAGAATATATATTAATTTATTTCTATTTCACTGAGCAAAATAAGTATTTGATCCCCTGCCAACTGATAACAGTTCTGGGCCCACAGACCAGATGGGCACTTCCGATCAACTTGTCATCTGAATTAAAGATAACCTGTACATACTAACATGCATAAAATACACATTGAATCAGCAGAATCAGTCCATAGTATGAGTGAATCAATCACACTCCAACCTCACCAGGATGGGAAAGACCAAAGAGCGGTCAAAGGATATCAGGGACAAGATTTTAGACCTGAACAAAGATTAAATGGGCTACAAAGCCACAAGAAAGAGACTTTGTATTAAGGACCCAACTGTTGATGCATTTCCTCCAAAATGTAAGGAATACAAAATGACCATCCATCAGCCTGTCTAGGGTTTTATACAAGATTTGACCTTTTGTAGGGATTCGATAATCATGAGAACAGACAGAAAGCACCCTAGACCTGTACGGGATGAACTAGACAATGATATCAAAACTACTGGGACCAAAATCACTGAGAAAACTATGGGTAGCACTTAAAGCCACAGAGGATTAAAATCATGTAGTGCACACATGGTACCTCTACTTCAGAAGGAACTTGTGCAGTCCCACCTGAGGTTTGCCAGCGAACATCAGACTGGTTTAGGATATGATAAGGAGGTGCTGTAGTCAGATGAAACCAAAATCAAGCTGTCCGGCATTAACACAATTCAATGTGTTTTGAGAAAGGGAACTGCTGTCTATGATCCCAAGAACACCCTCCTCACCATCATGCATGAAAGTGGTATCATTATGGTTTGAGGGTGTTTGTCTCGCCAAGGCACAGGACAACTTCACATCGTCAATGAATGGATGGAGGGAGACATGTAATGTACAATCCTGAGTGCAAACGTCCTTCCCTCCACCACTACACTGAAGGGTGGGCCATTTTTGGATCTCCCAACATGACAATAATACACAACATACAGTCAAAGCAACGAAGGAGTGGCTCAATAAGAAGCATATTAAAGTCGTGAAGTGGCCTAGACCGTCTCCAAATATTAACCCTATAGTAATTCTATGGAGAGAACTGAGCCTCCCATTTACCAAGCTACAGCCACAAACTATTAATGTTTTAGAGATAATCTGCGAAGAAAAATGGGCAAAAATATTTTATACTATATGCACAAACATTGTCATCAACTAAAAGAAGCATCTGACCTCAGTGCTAGACAACTAGGGCTTTGCCACAAAGCACTTTATCTTCTTTAGCTAGAGGGGTCAAATACTTATTTGCCTAACTTAAATACAAATAAATTAAAATATATTATATTAAGTTATTTTCTAGAATTTCTTTTTGATATTCTGTCTCTCCATGTTTGAATACATATTATCATAAATTTATAGACTGATCATGTCTTTATTAGTGGGCAAACTGGCGAAATCAGCAAGGGATCAAATACATATTGGACTCACTGTACATACATACACTAGATAAAGTACATTATACAACAGCATATTCAAATTTCCTACAACGTCAAAAGGTAGTAGTTTGTCAAATGTTTAGAAAGGACATTGAATTCAAAACACGTCTGTCTTACAGATAAATCTATCAATGAAGAAAGCATACATTTGCCCACCACTGTTACTGAATGTAGCAGTTTGATTGGGCAGAATTTTGATTGCAATGTACAGCATGTTTGATTGGGCAGAATTTTGATTGCAATGTACAGCATGTTTGATTGGGCAGAATGACAACAACATTGGCAGGCTTTTCAGTTGCTATTGTCAAAAAAAGAAAAACACGCACATCCGTCTCAAAAAGATTGGGTGCAGGACCAGCAAAAATACCATGAAAAACTGAAAGAAAAGTCTGCGACACCAAGCTCCCGTTGCTCTTTTTTTAATGTAACGTTTCGGGCAGCCACGTTACATTAAAAAAGAGCAATGGGAGCTTGGTGTCGCGGACCTTTATTTCAGTTTTTCAGTTGCTATATACAGTAATATATTGACATAGTACTGCAACTGAACTTTGACCCTACTGCACGTATCGTGCAGTACCTGGTACACTACAGGTAAGAAGAACTCACCTGTGCCATTAGGAGGTTGCGGCCCATCTCCGTAGTGGGGTAGTTGACAACGGTGCTCTGCAGCAGTTTAACCCTGGACTTGAGCAGCAGTATTGCTGTGAAGTAGCTAGTGGAGTTGCCT
This sequence comes from Engraulis encrasicolus, assembly GCF_034702125.1. Taxonomy (NCBI): domain Eukaryota; kingdom Metazoa; phylum Chordata; class Actinopteri; order Clupeiformes; family Engraulidae; genus Engraulis; species Engraulis encrasicolus. The sequence continues at coordinate 5,529,654 of NC_085861.1, read as the reverse complement.
TGGATGGGAGGGAGAGGACCGTCCGCGATGGAAGTCATACAGAGTAGAAGAGCAGATACAAGTACACAGTAAAAAAAATGGGGTGTCAACGTTTCAGAGTGAACTTATTATTATTCTTATTATTATGATCATATATCCGATATCCTGATAGAATATTTAAAACACTATGGAGAGTCAAATTACTGTAACATGGGGTCAAAAGTCCCCTGTACAGCTCTTAAAATGCACAATATTGAGTGGAATTAACTCTAAAAGTGTTACACAGACCAAAGAGTAAAATTAACACTATTTTGAGCAAGTGTTATCTGAATGGAGCTAAATTACACTCTTTAAGTGTAATATTAGTGTGACGGAGGTCATCTTGCACCTGTTCGTCCCCCTCCGGCACGGCAATGGAAGGCACAGTACCATACCACTGGACTAAAGGACCAGTCCCCCAGCCCAACGGCATCGACACTGTATGAGGCTTTGGGAGGGATCTTTACCAATGTTCCACGCCAACTTTGCTAGTTAGCCTCCATTATACTCTCCCCCTTAAACCTCACTCCCATCCGGATCACGGCACCACTGTGACGAATGTCATCTTGCACCTGTTTGTCCCCCTCTGGGCTGCGAACCTGCGACCTCGTCAACTCCATCGGTTTCGGCAATGGGAGGCACAGTACGATACCGCTGGACTAAAGGACCAGTCCCCCAGCCCAACAGCATCGACACTGTATAAGGCTTTCGGGAGGGAGGTTTACTAACGTTCCATGCCAACTCTGCTAGTTAGCCTCCGTTACATTAGCACTGGTACACTGTAAAACATTGCAGCCAGTTAAACATAAAAAAGTAAGTTGCAAACTTACTGTAAGACAGCAGGGCAACTTAGCTTTTTTTACGTTTAACTGGCTAACAATGTTTTACAGTGTATTTTACTGTGTAGTTCAATGAAGACTCGCTCTGTACGTGGATTATGATTAATGATTTATGTTGCCACTTCAAAAGAATTCTGCCCAGTGCACTTAGAGTAGAGTAGAGTATTGTTTATTGATCCCAGGGGGAAATTAAGGTGTCAAGTAGCATACACAGATAAATAAAGACATTGCCCACAAGACATAACACACATATTTACACATAAAATAATCATATATCATATATAGCTCACTGTTGCTTACCAAATATGAATTCATAGTCCTGTAGTATTTCCTCCAGACCCTCCGCTATGGGTGGAATAAGTTCTTGCAATAGAACAACATCTGCACGGATCCTGCCAACATCAAATAGGCTCCATGAAGTAAAGCAGTGCAGCACCATAGTCAAAAGGGCCGGCACCAACTTGATGTTGTACAATTCCAACTTGATGTTGTATAACGACTTATGCTATGACTACAAAACTGGTGACGTTTCGTAAAATTTAATTGGCTACAATTTAGTACCAAAATATTTGGTTTATGATTTGTGGCAGGGGGCATTACGGAACCCTAGGGGGGCAGTGGTGTAGTGGGTTTTTTTGAAGTGGGGGTACAAAATTTGTGACATCATTAATTACTTAGGCAATTTATCATGCCAAACATTTTTTTTTAATCTCACCTCAAGAGAAGTGGGTGGACTGCGTACCCCCGCGTACCACGCCCACACCCACAGTGGGCAGTCATGGGTGAGTGGGCAGTCATGGGTGAGCGGTTAGGGCGTCAGACTTGCATCCCAGAGGTTGCCGGTTCCACTCCCGACCCGCCAGGTTGGTGGGGGGAGTAATCAACCAGTGCTCTCCCCCATCCTCCTCCATGACTGAGGTACCCTGAGCATGGTACCGTCCCACCGCACTGCTCCCCATGGGGCGCCACTGAGGGCTGCCCCCTTGCACGGGTGAGGCATAAATGCAATTTCGTTGTGTGCAGTGTGCAGTGTTCACTTGTGTGCTGTGGAGTGCTGTGTCACAATGACAATGGGAGTTGGAGTTTCCCAATGGGCTTTCACTTTTTCACTACACCCCTGCCTAGGGGGGTATTGGGAAGGAGACAACTTAGGGATGCTAATATACCACTGAGGGGCATTAGTATTGTCTATGATATGGCATACTGTATGCACAGAAAATGACATACAGTATACATGGCCTAATGGTTAGGGAGGAGTTTTTAAGATCAGAGGGTTGCAGTTTTGAATCCAATGTTTACCGCCATGTATGGCTGAAGTGCCCTTGAGCAAGGCACCTAACCCCACATTACTCCAGAGACTTTACCAGTACCCTGTAAATAACTGTCAGTCATTTTGGATAAAAGCGTCAGCTAGGTGTAATATCATGTAATGTACTGTAATGTAATCAGGGCTCTAAATTAACAATTTTCATCACCAGCCAAAATGGATAGTAAATGTTTGTCTTACCAGCCAAACACACAGTGACTAATGGGACAAAGAGGCTAGTAAGTTTTGTCTTTTCTACCTACAGCCAAACTGAAATTTCACCTGCATTTGGCAGGTTGGCTGGTGTTCATTTAGAGCCATGAATGTAATGTAATGTATTGTAATGTAATGTAATGTAATGTAATGTACCTCATGATGTAACGGATCAAGCTGGGGAACCTATCCTCTATGTCTTCTCCATCCAGGCCATCGATGTTCCACGTCAGCACATAGAGCTCGTTCGGATCCCTGATGAAGTTTTTGTTTAAGCGGGGAGGAAGGTCAGACTCTTTTTCCGGCCGCTGTTGATCAGGTGACTCCTGCTGTAGGGGACACTGCTGCCCTGAGGTACTCAGGTCTGAAGGCTGCCCTGAGCGACCCTGGTCTGAAATCTGGCCTTGAGACTGGGATGGTGCTGCATGGTCTACAGCCTGTTGGTTAAGCTGCCCTGGCGGAGCCCGATCTGCAGCCTGGGACGAAGCCTGGACTGCAGCCTGGTCTTGAGATTGAGCTGGAGATTGAGATGGAGTCTGGTATTGAACGTGGGATGGAGTATGGTGTTGAACTTGTTCTTGGGCCCGTGATGCAGCATGGAATTCAAGCGAAGATTGGGCTTGTTCTTGGGTCTGGTTTGAGGCCTGGTCCGCAGACTGTTCTTGAGCCTGGTGAGAATGGGAGGCAGCCTGGTGTGCAGTGTGGGATGGAGAGGGGTCTGCAGGGTCTGGGACTCTGGACGCAGCCTGGTCTGCAGCCTGTTCTCGGGCCTGGTCTGGACCTCGCGGTGCCACCGCCTGAGTCATGAAGGTGGCGGTCGAAAGGTCTCTGGCAAATCGCGTCCCTGGCGTCTGGGTTGATTTGTTCCTCCACGTCATCGTCTGGGTTTGTGTCCCCATTGACACCGCGGTCTTCTCCAGGAGTTCATCGTCAGTCTGAGTAGCCTGAGTTTTGTACCGTGTGGCTGTCTGGTTGGGTGGTGGCTGGATAGTGGGAGGAGGCTGGCTTTCTGGTAAAGTTTTCTTTTTCTTGTTTCTTTGCCGCACCTTAGAAAAAAAGAGGTATCACACACCACTAGGGGTGTAAATCACAGCCTCCATGACGATACGATTCAATATCGATATCTTATTATTCAGTGCGATACGTTTCGATTATTTTCGATACTTAAGAATGCCCCACGATACCATACAATACGATTCGATATTTTTTTTTTCCGTATTACTTTTCCACTTCTATTAAGTTATTGGGCAGGGGCAAGTGATTCGATTCTTTTCGATACTCAAGAATTCCCCACGATACGATGCGATTCGATTCAATCATCAAAATATATCACAATATATCGATACATTTTGATATTATTTACACCCCTACACACCACCTAAGTCTTTTTTGAGGACCTGGCTTCTTGTGTGTAGGCCTATACAAATGTCAAAGACAAAATAAAGAAAATGCTGTGCACTCTGCTCCGTGTTTTATTTTGAAGTAACACTGAAACTTTACTTCAAAATAAAACATGGAGCAGGGTGTGCAGCATTTCCAGCATTTTCTTTGATCTACAGAATGTCTCACCTTGCCAGTCTTCTTGTTGGTGACCGGGTCCTCCTCCTGACCCGCAGTCCCAGTCTCCCCAGAGACACCCGGGGCCTCCTCATGACCAGCAGTCCCAGCCTCCATAGAGATACTCGGGTCCTCCTCCTGAGCAGTCCCAGGCTCCACACAGACACTCGGGTCCTCCTCTTCACCAGCAGTCCCAGGCTCCACAGAGACACCCAGGGCCTCCTCTTCACCAGTCCCAGGCTCCACACAGATACTCGGGGCCTCCTCCTGACCAGCAGTCCCAGGCTCCACACAGATACTCGGGGCCTCCTCCTGAGCAGTCCCAGCCTCCATAGAGATACTCGGGGCCTCCTCCTGACCAGCGGTCCCAGCCTCCACAGAGATACTCGGCTCTATCATGCTATATGAAGTCAAATTTGGGCACAAAAAAAAGTAATAATTAATATTTTTTAACCCCTTAGCGCAGAGCCTATGTTATAACCTTACTGTCACCAAAATTGTAATGGCCATGTCTTAATCTGTTACTTAAAGCGATGGTTCGGAGTAGAATCACCCTAATGCCATTTGAACCGTGACACCCATCCACCTTTACACCCGAAGTGTTTTCTGCCGCAGACTTACATCAACAGAGTTGCCGTGTTATTCGATGTTTATTCCGGTTAGCTTGACTCAAGCGCATATGGATACTGGGCACCGTCTCCAAACTTTCCCTACAAAAATAACATGTCATTACACCAAACTTCTGCAGTAGCACAAATATGGTCTGTACTCACGAAACGAAGCATTTGGAAGTTTGGAAATAGTCCAGGAGTTTAGTATTATCAACACAAGCTGAATAGCTTCTCTGCTGCTAAAGCTGTGCCAACGTTACTTCCGTCATATGAGACAAGCCCGTAAAAGTCTTCAATAAACTTCCAGACGAGAGTGTTAAAAAAGTTTTCACTGAATTGTGATTAAGGCTTATATTTTCAAGGAAATACTTAAAAGATATTTCAAATCTTACCTACTATCAATTAGACAATGATTTTCGTTATCAATACTGATGCTGAATTCACTTTTCATTGTGCATATTATGAGCTTCGTTGAGGACTCTTACATGCTTGTCTTAGATGACGGAAGTAACGTTGGCGCAGCTTTAGCAGCAGAGAAGCTATTCGGCTTGTGTTGATAATAATAAACTCCTGGACTATTTCCAAACTTCCAAATGCTTCGTTTCGTGAGTACAGACCATATTTGTGCTACTGCAGAAGTTTGGTGTCATGACATGTTATTTTTGTGGGGAAAGTTTGGAGACGGTGCCCAGTATCCATATGCGCTTGAGTCAAGCTAACCGGAATAAACATCGAATAACACGGCAACTCTGTTGATGTAAGCCTGCGGCAGAAAACACTTCGGGTGTAAAGGTGGATGGGTGTCACGGTTCAAATGGCATTAGGGTGATTCTACTCCGAACCATCGCTTTAAGGCCCTCAGTACTGTCATAGCAATGCTGTTATGATGTAGTTGAGTATTTTCAGCAAATAGTGAATAGGCCCACCGGTGACCTCATATACAGTAAGTTGACACTCATCACATTTGTTTTATTCATATGTGGCCTATACTGTATTGGCATAAACCAATAAATACTACTCATCATTTTCTGTAGCTTGCAGTTTCACTACTTTTCTCTTACTGTACATTAGTGATTCTCAACGGGGGCTCTACAGCCCCTAAGGGAGCGTTAGGGAGCCCAAGGGGGGCGTAGAGAAGGACGCAGCTGAGAGGGGGGTGATTAGTTGCTATTGGGGGGTATTAGTCTAATTTGTTTTTCATAGTAAGGGGGCATTGGGAAGCTTATGATGAGGTCAAGGGGGCATTAGTTAAAAAAAATTGAGAACCAGTTTCATGTTATTACACTAAGACAGCTAAGTTGAGACAGCTAAATTAGGTCACAAATGAAAATTTGCAAAGGTGTAGTTTCGTTTTACCTTACTATACTGCACCCAGTTTCAGACAGATAAGCAATAAAGAGATATGACCTGCTCTCCTGTTTGCATAGTAGACTAACTAATTGCATAGGTGTTGACACACCTGAAATTTAGACTACGGATAAACCATTCTTATCACACTGGTTAGTTTCTGCTGTTGATCGCAACTCAAACGATGCTAGATGGAATTTTATTTTTAAAAAGAATTATTATTTGTTGCATGTGATCATACTGTGCAGAAGTTAATAAACAACAACAACAACAACAACAACAACAACAACTAAATAAACGAAGGAACAAATAAATGTAACAAATTTTGGGTTTCATAATATAAGCTGCTATAGAAGCAACATGGCTGTGTATGATGAAAGTCCTAACATCAGTTGCATGCACAGACATTTTGAGGGGCATGTTTGTGGAACTTACACTGTAACCGCCTGCCTTATTATAGGCTAGATATAGGCTATATTGTATCTGGGGATTATTGTCACATGCTTTTGGTAATCAAGCATTTGAAGATGAACATGAAGAACCAGTAGGCTACGTTGTGACAAAAAATATCCAAAGAAAAACAATGTCCAAAAAATACTTTTTTGTCCAGGTTCTGCAGCACCTCTTCGTCCTCCCTATCTGTGTACACCTAGGCTATGCCTGACATATGCTCATATAGGCAAATGTCCAGGAACACTGCATGTGTAGGCTATATTACAAACTAAAACGCTAACAGAGTAAATGTCACAGGGTCAATTCAACACTTAGAGACTGCGACGAACTCTAAGGGGCAACTTTTTGACCAATATTGCCTGGCAACATCACGATTGGTAATTCATTTTCTGATGGAATGGTTGAAAAAAGCTGTCTAGCCTACGGATATGTTCTCTTAAATGTTATGTGATGAGCAGTCTAAACATCATCATACAAGGTCGTTACCCGCTCAGGTTGCTCAAAAAAATTCCCTGTTTCATCACCTTGTGTCACTTTGAGTATCTAGCCTAAGTGTTGAATTAACAATTTACTGTGCAACGGTCAACAAAACAACATGCAAAACATCTGAACACGATAATTAAAACCCCCCACAAAAATCAATGAATTATGTAGGCAAATAAGCGTAGGCCTACCTGTGCCACAAGAGTCAAATAAGATATGATCCAGCATCCACTCCGTATCCAACGGAAATACACGCAACTAAGTTTCGCTTTCCTGAATATTTTGTTACACGGGGTGACGAAGCGCAAGCATACGTATCACGTGATTCAACATGCGCTTCCAGCTGTAGCCTAATGTCAAAAACAGCCGAAGAATGGTTTGATTTTGAGACGCTAAAACATAGGCTACCACGAAAAACGCCTTTGGCAGAAACCGAATAATTGAACAGAATAAGTGCTCATAAAGGCGTATGCATTGGGTATACACACAACAGATGCAAGCAAGCACGAGGAGGCAATTTTTAGGGGTGTGTCAGCTGTGATACGATGATATGTGATATGTTATAGCTATGTTATAAATACATTTCTATTTATGTTTTGTAAACATGCCATCTTAAAGAAAGGCGATGCTTTAGCGCGCCAAGGGACGTGCTGAGGATGCGCTGTGGTGGGCTGGATAGGTTCACAGTTCACACAGACGTCTCCGCCTCTGGCGCTACATACACAGCTCGTACATCCAGCCTACATCAGTAGCCACGTGTCTATCTATCCCTCCCTTGTTGCCCCCGGCTGAAGACACTCCCTTCTGTTCTGACAGAATCACGGCACAGCAGTCATCCTCCGTCCGTTCCTTTCCAGCATCATTCATACCATGTTGAGCTTGTAGGCTACCACTGACTATTTCACCAGCCGTGTTACGGTAGCCCATCCATCCTTCACTCGGATTGTAAAATAAGCGTCACGACATGAATGATATGCTGGTTTAGCTCAGACGCAGCATCCATCCGGAGCATCTCTGAGGTAAGGCATGTTTGATTGGTGATGCGCTGACTCTTCATTGTTAATGCTGGACTGTGTTACAGTAGCGCCGGGTACAGCCGTTACATTAGACATTTTACAGTGACAAATCGGAGATTTGTCAGGCAATGACGCTGAAGCAGTGTCGTATTTGTTCAGTCTACAGTCGGGCTGTTTATTATCTGTACGTCGTTTATGCACTTGATGGTCCGACAGAGCAATAGCTAACGCGTAATTGCATTGGCTGTGTGATTATCTCATCCAAATAGACATTTCCTTAAACAAAAACGTGTATACATCCAGAAAACGAATACCCATTTTTCCCTCTAATTAGGCTATACGTACTACACCCCCACCCATTGCTTTCGTCATTACACCTGTTTGCCATAGTGGAAGTGTGTTGCTGCTGATAGTGATGAGGACTATAGGGTTCCTGTGGGTGTGATAATAACTGTCCTCGAGTAACCTCAGTCACACCTTACTTCCTCATCAGAGAGGAGCAGATGGCACCTGAAGAAAACCGCAAGAGAGACAACCACAGAGGGGTCAACAGAAAACAAGTATAGAGTACACAGCAAGAAAATGTAACCCTTGGAGTTGATTTAACACCGTCTACGTAGAGTGTATTTGTTCCCAGAGTAGCCTACTCTCTGCTGCTCAATTAAGACTGATTGGTTTGTTTTTTATTTTATTTTTACTGTGTATGAAAGATATTTTACACTCTCTTCCTTTCTGATACTACTGTAGGCAAATGCTAAAGGGTGCTGCCACATACATGTAATGTCATCATAATGTTCACACATGGAAATAACAACAATTATGTGGTCTATATTTCTGAGATGCATTTGCATCTAGACTAATTTGATGATATTACAGTACAGGCAAAAGCAGACCAAATACAGTAGACACACTTTTGTTGTTGTGCGCTTGCCAACCTAAACACCTGCCCCACACCATCACCCTCGCTGGCACAAGACAAAAAGGCACGTGGTGTGGCGTCAGCTGTGCCATGGTGGTGGCGAATCGGGTCGGGTCGAACAGCAACCATTTTATGTCAGTGTCAGGCAGGCTGAAGGCTATTATCTGTCTTCTGTCTCTGTTGGGGCTCCCCAAGGCGTCGTCATATGTGCTCCTTCCAGAGTTAACGTCTTAAAACTTAAGTGCTCTTGTGTTTTTATCTGTTGCTTTGCCTTGTTGGTAGAGAGACGGAGAGAAAGAGAGAGAGAGAGAGAGAGAGAGAGAGAGAAAGAGAGAGAGAGAGAAAGAGAGAGAGAGAGAAAGAGAGAGAGAGAGACAGAGTGAGAGTGAGAGTGAGAGTGAGAGTGAGAAAGAGAGTCAGAGGGTGATAAACATCACAGTGCTGTCTTTGTTTCCTTCCCAGCAGTGTGCGGAGAAGTAAGTGCCGTCGACGTGGATCCATGAAGCTGGCCCGCCCCGCAGGCTGGAGAGAGACGGTCCCCCGCCGCCATGACACCTGGACACCTCCTGGTCACGTGCCTTGCTCTGCATCTCATGAAAGGTACAGTTTTTAATATACCTTCTTTTTTGTAATTTACTTTTTATTGTTTTTTTTTTCTCACAAATACATGGAACAAGCCACACACTGAACAACCACAGGTGAACAGGGAGGACTACAGACAGACACAGACTAACAAAGCTAAACACTGTACAGTATATGTGTATGAAATGAGTGTAACTGTACACTTTTATATACCACTGAATGTTACCATGTCCCTCAAAAAAAAAAAGAAAGACAGAGAAAGAAGGGGAAAAAAACAAAAGCATTTTCACATAGACATCCTCCTTGTTTATCATTCTGTAGCACAGCTTCTCGTAAGAGGCAATCTTGGACATTTCGTTAAACCATTCCACCATGGATACAACTACTTGTGTTTTCCAATGGCGTAATATTATCCTACAACCAGTTATTAGAGCTATTCGACACCATGAGGATTGGTGGGAATTTAACCCGTTCCCCTGTGGTACCACACCTAAGAGACAGAGTAGAGGATGGCGTACCAGAGCAGTGGTCAGCAAGTTGTTGATAAAAGACACTATCTCAGACCATAATGGATCTATCATGGGACATGAGTATAACATATGTATTTTAATATACGTTCTATATATATCTGCTGTTGCCCAGTCTTGCACTTTATATGTCTGTAAGGGTATTGTATAGGTACTCTATAGGTGTAATGTATGCTTACTGTCTATGTCTAATTGTCTATGTCCACACCTAAGTCTATGTCTAGTCTCTGCGTGGGAAAGTAAGAAACGTAATTTCAAATTCTTTGTATGACCAGTTCATGTAAAGAAAGTGACAATAAAGCCAACTTGACTTGACTAGCACACATTCACCGGCCACTTTATTAGGTACACCTCTTTAGTGCCGGGTTGGAGCCACTTTTGTCGTATAATGGCGTAGGCCCTACTCACTTACATAGGGGATATTTTCTGGCCACGATTTGGGCCCCTTAGTACCAAATGATCTTTTTTGGAGTGCCACGGCCTATCTGAGTATTGTTGCAGGCCTGTGTGTGTACGCCACTTTAGCTGACAGTAGGAGGGGCGTAGGCAGAAATAATAAAACAGGTGGGCCCAGAAAAAAACGGACGAACCCAACCCGAAAACGAATAGGCAGATATTATAATATCGCGATCAAAAATGATACCTTGAAATTGAAATCATAGAAATCACAGAAGATGAACCAGACTTTTGACAAAATGATTAATTACAGCTCAGTGCTATACCATTAATTATAGTTCAATGAGGCAACAGTTGACTGTCAAGTGTGAATGGGGTGGGCATGGATGTCAAGTGGGCAGGCCCAGGCCCAGGCCCACCCAGGCACACCCCTGGCTACGCCTATGACAGGAGTGACTACCGAGGAGGTATTCTTCTGCTGCTGTAGCCCATTTACCTTAATGTGCTGTGCGTTCAGAGATTGTCTTTGTACGGCTGTAACGAGTGGTTACTTGACATAGCCTCTTACTGCAGATGGGGTCGCCGGCGGGCCTATTCACTATTTGCTGACAATACTCAACTACATCATAACAACATTGCTATGACAGTACAGAGAGCCTCAAGTAACAGTTTAAAGGGACACTGTGTGAGATTTTTAGTTGTTTATTTCCAGAATTCATGCTGCCCATTCACTAATGTTACCTTTTTCATGAATACTTACCACCACCATCAAATTCTAAGAATTCATTACGACTGGGAAAATTGCACTCTTCTCCATGGTCCGCCATTTTGAATTTCCAAAAATAGCCATTTTTAGCTGCAAAAATGACTCTACTTGGACCATACTAGAAAATATTTGTTTATTACTTAGAAAACTTTCATGTAAAGATCAAATTTGGCAATTGGCAGCCCAGTTTCAATGAGCAGCATAGTTGCAGTACCCTTTTTGACCATTTCCTGCATAGTGTCCCTTTAAGACACAGCCATTACAATTTTGGTGACAGTACGGTTATGCCATAGGCTCTACACTAAGGGGTTAATGTTGCCTTTGCATCAGCTTTAACCAATCAGGCCATTCTCCTCTGACCTCTGGCATTAACAGTAGTTTACTGTAGGCCTGATTCTGTGCCTTGTTCTGCATCTCATGAAAGGTACAGTAGTATACTGTAGGCCTGATTCATTACTGGTGGTGAGTCAGGTTCACACACACAGCAAATCTTGCCGTCTTAATTCAACACGTAGCCTCTTGCTGCAGATAGGCGCGACGATGGGCCTATTCACCCTCTTCGCTGAAAACAGATTGAAACACTACATCATAACAACATTGCTATGAAAATGCAGAGAGTTTTAGGTCAACCGATAAAAACTTGGTCATTACCATTTTGGGGGCAGTATTAATTTAATAATAAGGTTATATAGGCCTAACAGAGACTCCGCACTGAGGAGTTAAAGAACAGATGTAACATCTAGATTGTATTTGGTCACTGTGTACTATCTAAGTGTTAACACAATTTTTTTGTATCAACTCCTTATCGCAGAGACCATGTTATAACCCAGTGTTTCTCAAAGTGGGGCGTAAGCGTGTGACATCTGATTTAGGGTTGTTTTCCCCTAAGGAAATGATTTCCTGTCTTGCCAATAAGCCAATACATTTTAAGCATCATATACATAATTATAAACATTATGTTTTAAATTCTAATATAGGAAATGAACCTTTCCTTTAATTCTGCACAGCGCAGAGATCGTAAAATCAGTCTGCGCGAGTACTGCTGATGCTTCAGGGGGGGCTCGGAAGCATCCAGACCCTCCGAAGGGGGGAATGATGGGAAAAGTTTGAGAACCACTGTTATAACCTAATTATCACCAAATGGTAATGACCAAGTTTTAGATAACTAAAGACTCTGCATTTTCATAGCAATGTTGTTATGATGTAGTTGAGTGTTTTTAGCAACGAGTGAATAGGCTCGTCAGAGGACCCATCTGCAGTAAGAGGCTACCACTACATTTTTTGTACTGTGTAGTTCAGGTCTGTGGCTTCCTATCTCCTTGGGTGGGAAGAACGAATAAGCTTCACACTCCTCCACAGTACAGTCAGATCTTGGTGGGTTTTATCGTGTTCTTTTCAGTCCATCTGCCCAAATATTTGAGTCATAGCAGGGCAGCCGGCAGCGAGACGGCCTTGCCAGTGAGACGAGAGGAAAGAGGCGAGAGGAGAGAGGAGGGACGAGAGAGGAGAGAGGAGAGAGGAGAGAGGCGAGAAGAGCATGACCTGCCATGCCAGTTAAGGGCCATACACACACATCGCTGCTATTTACTAGCTTCTCGCTTGTTTGCCTACTCGCCTCTCTTTCATGGAACGTTCGCGGAAAGTTCCTGTGGCTTTAACTGCCAATGAACAGGTGAGAAGTACCGAACTCTGCCTTCCAATTGGTTACTCGCTTACCTGCCTCGCTCGAAGATAAAATATTTTCAACTCGGGATCCGCCCACATCGCATCGCTTGTACAGTACTTACCTACTCGCCTGCAAGTCTCGCTGGGCATACACATTGACATTCTATTGAGTTCATTCGCTGAGCGAGTAACTAGCAGCGACGTGTGTGTACGGCCCTTTAGTGAGACCAGATGAGAGAGGAGAGAGGTGAGAGGAGAGGAGAGGAGAGGAGAAGAGAGGAGAGGGGAGAGGAGAGGTAAGATGAAGAAAGGAAGGAGGCGAGAGGAGAGGAGAGAAGACGAGACGAGAGGGGAGAGGAGAGAGGAGAAGAGAGAGGAGAGGAGAGGGGAGAGGAGAGGGAGGAGAGAGGAGAGGAGAGGGAGGAGAGGAGACGAGAGCAGAGGAGAGAGGAGAGGAGAGGAGAGAGGAGAGGGAGGAGAGAGATGAGAGGAGAGGAGAGGAGAGGAGAGAGGAGAGAGGCGAGAAGAGCATGACTTGCCATGCCAGTTAGTGAGAATGAGAGAGGAGAGAAGAGGAGAGGAGAGAGGAGAGGGGAGGAAAGAGAGGAGAGGAGAGGAGAGGAGACAGGAGAGGAGAGGGGAGAGGAGAGGAGAGGAGAGGAGAGAGGAGAGGAGAGATGCGAGAGGAGAGATGCGAGAGGAGAGGAGAGAGGCAAGAGGAGAGGAGAGGAGAGGAGAAGAGAGGAGAAGAGAGAGCATCACCTGCCATGCCAGTTAGTGATAGGAAAGAGGAGAGGAGAGAGGAGAGAAGTTAGCATCGACGCCCTGATGAAGGCCGGACGGCTGAAACCGGTTGGTGTTTTTAACATGTTTACCCCGATGTAAAATAAAGGGTTTTTAATACTTCAACTACCTTGACTCAAAGGAGAGTGTTTTGGATACAGTTCATAAGTCTGTCAAGCCCTAAAAGGAATAACCAGATGCACCCCTTCAACCTGGAGAAAAGACTGTAGAGAGCTTGCTATTCTTTCCTTTTGCAATAGAAGTGAGCATCACCTGAGCCTCTTGAGTGTGTGGGATATGTATAGCCCAGAGGCTGCAAATTAATGCAGAGTCAAAGCTACCACTCTGCTCGTGTGCGCATGATTGACTGTGTGAACTGTGTGTGAAGGCAGTCTGAGACTAGTGGGAAATGGTAGTAGCTGTTGTTTTTATCTTGCAAAGTGTGAGTGTATCGCTGACAGGAAACCTAGTGTTACTGAACTGTAAAAATGGAATGTTAATTCAGAGATATTCTGAGAATATAGGTCCCAATCGACTTAGTGTTCATCTCTTTGAGTGTTGAATTTAACACTGTTCAGAGCATATGTGATGGTGGCTTAGGTAGTAGGGGAGCTGTTCAGCGACTCGAAAGTTGCAGGTTCGAGCCCCGCTATGCCTGACCACATTGATTTGTCCTTGTGCAAGATATTTAACCCCAAATTGCTCCTGGTGGCAGGGTGCCGTACCCTGCATGGCAGCCACTGCAACTGGTGTGTGAATGTGAGTGTGAACGGGTTAATGTGAGGCCCACAATGTAAAGCGCTTTGAGTGCTCGAAGGAGTGGAAAGGCGCTATATAAAAGCAGTCCGTTTACCATTTTACCATTTATGTGGCCTCGCAATGTTAATTCAGCGCTAAGATTGAACGTGAGTGTAACGGAGGCCAACTAGCGGAGTGTGGCGTGGAGCGTTAGTAAACCTCCTTCCCGAAGCCTCAATACAGTGCAATAGCGTTGGGCTGTCGAACTTGTCCTTTAGCTCAGCGGTATCGTACTGGGCCTCCGATTCCGAACTGATGCGTTGACTAGGAGGTGGCAAGTTCACCGCCCCGAGGGGGACAAAATGTGCGGGAACAGCTTGATTACACATACCTGTACAGCAGTAACGAGCCCATTCCCACACACCGACCTCCCCTCCCGCCTTCCCTTAGGCCCTACATGTGTGATCTCATTCATTAACTCCTCTACCTGGATGATGAATTGTGTTAACTGTTAACAAGTTCACTCAGCACAGTCAGAAATAACACATCGTTTGTGATAATTTAATTTGAGTGCAGCGTGCTGCATCAAAAACAAGATGGGGCAGCCATGGCCCAATGGCTAGAGCTGCTTATCAACAGGATACTTATTCAAAAGGCCAAAAGCCAAAGTCCTCACTGGACATGTCATTAAAATAAAGACATTTTAACTACACCTTTTGGAGTGCCTTGGTGCAGAAAAGTTTTTTTCTTTTCAACTAACTTTGGACAAACACCTTGAACGAAAGAGCACCCACCAGAACATGTTTTTTTCACATTTTCTTTAAAGGGACTGAGCATGCCTCTGACTTGCAAGAATAGTTATGGCCCAATGGTTAGAGGCGCTTTTCAACAGGATACTTATTAAAAAGCCTTTTTTTATATTGGGCTTTGACTCAAAGAGCATGTCTACATGTTTTCAGACAGCGTGGCCTTCTTAAGGGCAGGTTGAAGAATGGTAGTCCGTGAACTGCATCCAAATATGGCCGAATGTGGAAGTAGTCTCTGGACTGTCTGTCAACATTTAGCTCGCTGGCTGCACAGGACGGTTTGGCAATCTGTCAAACTGTGGAAGTTTTATTAAATCTCTGCGGTTTATTGAGCGTAACGGCCCTGTCACAGGTACAGCATGACAGGTTGGCCTGCTGCTTTCATGCATATGTATGCGGACGCAAGGCAGAGGGAAAGGCACTTTATACTTAAAGAATCTCTGGCAGTAGTGTGTAGACTTGAGGAAAAACTAAAGGCCAAGGGAAGATATGTACAGCAGAAAGTCAAATTATCATCAAAAGCAGTTTTAAATCATAACAAACATAATAAATATCACAATCTACATGTACTGTATATAAAATGTGAATAAGACAGTGAGTTCAACGGTCGGGCGCAGAGAAACATCTCGGACATTCATCATAGAACATAACAGCACAAACTACTAGAGATGCACCAGATCCTGATTTTTAGGATCCTGCCGGATACCGGATCCACTGCTTAAGATCCTGCCGGATCCGGATCCGGAACCGGATACCGGATCCGACGAAAGGGTTGAAACAGATAGCCAACTCGCACACGTGGGCCCTTTTTATTAAGTTGGCGCAAACTATCCTTAAGACTCATTGGCTTACTGCCATACTGTCTTTAGCGGCCGCTTCCAAAGGGCTTTCAGTCCATGCAGCGATTGGGGTTGTGAAAGGCTGACTGAAAAGCCTAGGCTACGTAAAAAGTAGAGATGCCCCAGATCCTGATTTTTAGCAAACTGTCGGATACTGGATCCACTGCTTAAGATCCTGCCGGATCCGGATAGTCTGAAAAACCCTATTATCCTGCCGGATCCGGAACCGGATCTTGGATCCTGTACATCTCTACAAACTACACATGCTACACACAACACAGAACAGTATTTATTCACATCCTTTGAGGTACAATATTTTAACAATCACTACTCGGGCTATACATGTAGCGTGTGTAAAGGAATGGTTCAGTTTGAAAGAACTGTGTTAACTTTAGTCCAGCATTCATGCTATCTTTCAGATTGGAACAAGCAGCATGGGATATCGCAGGCAAGAGTTTTTCTAGACCAGTGATTCTCAAAGTGTGGTCCGGGGACCACTGGTGGTCCGTGACAAATCTCAGGTGGTCCGCGAGAGGATTTCTTCTTTTCCAAGACAAGCTAGCAGTAGGCTATATTTCTAACATTATTATAAAGCTAAACATAGCTGAAGTCATATTTTCACCACAATAAGACAGGCTTGTAATTGTCAATAAAAAGTAAGTGACCTGCATCGGAATTAGCAGTGTCAAATTATCACCCGCCAGCTGTCAATTCAGTTGATAGGTGGTCCCTGATCATTCTTGAGGGTACAAAGTGGTCCTCGGTCTGACAAAGTTTGAGAAACACTGTTCTAGACGCACACTGACTTGATGACTTGGCATGTCTCAAAATTCCCAGCCCTGTGTTCCTGTCAACCTGTCAAAGTACTTGCCATATGATTTCATAATTGTGTTCATAACTCTGCTATGCTATAAATCTGTAAAAAAATCAATAGTAACATAATTCATAATCAGTAATTAGCATGTTTAATATATAGCACTTCTCTCGAAACTCAAAAATGCTGCTTGTTCATACGTGTATGTTATAATTGAAAAGTACAGTAATCACATGTTTTTGTGTGTGCCGCACTACTGTGTGCCAGTGTTGGCAGGGGGCAACCTTCTCGGAGTCCATCATGTAACGCTGCTGAGAAACATTACACATATTAATCCTGGCGCTGTATCATCACTGTGTGTGTGTCCCCTGGACAGGAGTTGTCATATTGTGTGTGTCGCATTGTGTGTGTCCCCCCTGGATAGGTGCCCTGGCCACCCAGTGTTTGCACTTGGCAGGGGGCCACGTTCTCCAAGTCCATCATGTAATGCTGTGTGTGTGCGTGTGTGTGTGTGTGTGTGTGCATGTGTGTGTGTGTGTGTGTGTGTATACGTGTGTGTGTGTGTGTCTCCTGTTACAGGCGTGCTGGCCACCCAATGCTGGCAGGGGGCCACCTTCTCTGAGTCCATCGTGTCCCCGGACCTGAAGAGTAGCAGCATCCTACGCGTCCCCAAGGTGACCAGGGGTGTAAATCACACCCTTCATGGCCATTCGATATTGATATCGATTGTTTAGGCCAGGGGTGGGGAACCTATGTCTCGAGGGCCGTTTGCGGCCCTTGAGGCCGTTTTATCCGGCCCCCGATGTAATTTTAATGTTATGCAGCTTCACATGAACATGTGACATATTTTGTAATGGAATCTTGCAAGATCCCATTTGCAATTGGAAAATACATTTGCAATACAATTAAGTTATATTCAGGGGACTTTGAGAATGTAGGGTCTGTTTTAAAGGTGTCTGCTTTCAATGTAGGCCTAACATGCAGGGGGAAAACCTGGTTTGTGTTTATAGTACGGCCCTCGGAGGACTTTTGCGGCCCTCGGATGAATTTGAAGTGGCCCCTCGAATGAAAAAGGTTCCCCATCCCTGATTTAGGCCAATGATGTATTTTTTTTGATACTTCAGAATGCTCCATGATTCCATTCATTTCAATTCGATTCAAATCAATTTTTCATATTTTTTTTACCTTACAGGCTTGGCTTATATGTGATATGTTAAACAAATCAACAAAAGCTGAAATATCTGCATACATTTCATTTGAGGGGCATCTTTATTATTTATGGTCAGTATTATTGTTAGTGCATGAGCAAAATAAAGTGCCTCACAAAATGTGTGCAATAAGGACAAAAAGCTATTAATCGATTAATAACGATTAATCAAATCTCTTGTGGAGGAATTGATGAATTGAATCGTGGGCTGTAGGATTCGATGCATTGATTGAAATCGATTACTATTTGCACACCTAAAGGTGACGTCGTTGGCCCCAGGTGACAGCACACAATACAAGAGTTGAAATTATATAAATATAATCAGGGTGCGATTTGTCGGGAAAACCAGAAGGGTGGGCATTATCAATGGAATTGCATTGAACTGTGATTAAAAGCATGTAAAAAAGTGGCGATATCAAAACCAGAAGAGGGGACAATTACCCCCATCCCCCGCTACAAATCGCACCCTGAATATAATCATGTCATCTTGCGCGTCCCCTTAAGGTGACGTCGCCGGCCCAGTGCACGGGGGCCTGCTGCGACCTGCCCGGATCGATGCATCAATTGAAATCGATTATTATTTGCACCCCTAAAGGTGACGTCGTTGGCCCTAGGTGACAGCACACAATACAAGAGTTGAAATTATATGGATATAATCTTGTCATCTTGCGCGTCCCTAAAGGTGACGTCGCTGGCCCAGTGCACGGGGGCCTGCTGCGACCTGCCCGGCTGTGACCTGGCCTGGCTGTTCGAGCGCCGCTGCTACGTGCTTCCTCTTGTGGAGGAAACGATGAATTGAATCGTGGGATGTAGGATCGATGCATCGATTGAAATAGATTATTATTCATTTACACCCCTAAACAGAGGTGTCAAAAGTAAAATTAAAAGTAAAAAAAAGAAACACGGTTTCCTTTCAACACAAGTAACTTATCTGAGAAACAAGTAGACCTGTGTACTTGTCTTACGATCAGCTAACTCTGAACTGGTTAGATCAAGTTGGTGGTGGGTCCTTGTTAGATTTTCAGTGTTTTTCAGTAACAACACAGTCTATCTATCTCATTAGGTACAATGGAGTAAATGGTGTAACAGCTATGTAATGCCATGTGCTAGTGTTGTACTTACACCACAAATGTACTTTTACTTTTACTTTTGACACCTCTGCCCCTAAAGGTGACGTCGTTGGCCCAGTGCGCGGGGGCCTGCTGCGACCTGCCCGGCTGCGACCTGGCCTGGCTGTTGGAGCGCCGCTGCTACGTGCTGAGCTGCCAGCGCAAGGACAACTGTGCGCCCAAGCAGCGGCGCGGCGCCGACTCCTACCTAGCCTTCCTGCAACGCGGGCCGCCACAGACGCTCGTGCTGCAGTCGCTGGTGCGCGGCAGGGAGCCGTTTCCACCCGGGCGCTGGCCCCAGGTGACAACACGTTTTTTTTTTTTTTAAAGGGACACTGTGCAGGAAATGGTCAAGAAAGGTACTGCAACTATGCTGCTTATTGAAATTGGGCTGCCTATTGCCAAATTTGATCTTTACATGAAAGTTTACTAAGTATTAAACAAATATTTTCTAGTTTGGTCCAAGTACAGTCATTTTTGCAGCTAAAAATGGCTATTTTTGGAAATTCAGACCATGGAAAAGATCCCCCTTTTCATGTATGAAAAGTGCAATTTTTCCAGTCATAATGAATACTTAGAATTTGATGCTGGTGGTAAGTATTCATGAAAAAGGTAACATTAGTGAATGGGCAGCATGAATTCTGGAAATAAGCAGCAAAAAATCTCACACAGTGTCCCTTTAAGAAAGTGCGCTCAACTCCCAACTGTTTCTTACAAGGTCTTCGGGTGCGAGCAAACAGCAAAGTTCATGTTTGGTCAAAAAAAGTTGCACTCTTGGGTGTAATTCTTGCAGTTTTAATCTACTGGGTTAGCATGACAGACAGACGTTTCGGCCTAAGCCTTCTTCAGTGAAAAGTGAAAGTGAAAGCCCATTGGGAAACTCCAACTCCCATTGTCATTGTGACACAGCACTCCACAGCACACAAGTGAACACTGCACACTGCACACAACGAAATTGCATTTATGCCTCACCCGTGTAAGGGGGCAGCCCTAAGTGGCGCCCCATGGGGAGCAGTGCGCTGGGACGGTACCATGCTCAGGGTACCTCAGTCATGGAGGAGGATGGGGGAGAGCACTGGTTGATTACTCCCCCCACCAACCTGGCGGGTCGGGAGTCAAACCGGCAACCTCTGGGATGCAAGTCTGACGCCCTAACCGCTCACCCATGACTGCCCTCTTCAGCGTCTTTACCCAGGTGACAACACACAATACAAGAGTTGAAATTATATAAATATAATCATGTGCATAGTGTTAGTTTTACTCTTTGCTTAGCGTAAGGGGAGCCATTTTCACCGGGATGCTGGCCCAAGGTGACAACAACACACAATACAATACACAAGAGTTGAAATTATTTCCTCTTGGATGCTGGCCCTAGGTGTCACCCCACTCAGAAACACCAATAGCAGTGTTAATATAACTCCTAAACCAGTAACACATGGCTCCTGGTATAAATGAGCTGTTACTAGAATAGCAATGACCAAGATGTAATGTATTACTAAAGACCCTATGCACATAATCGGGTAGTACTATGCAAAAATGTTTTTACACTGACTATTACAGCGTCCTACGCATATTTAAAGTTGAAATTTGAGTGAAATTAACTCCATATCAGATCAAATTTGGTCCCACACAAAAAATATTTTTTTCCATTTTTATTTTTGGGTCAGTGTAACATATTCAAAGTTGATTGTACTCAATATTCTGTCAATATTCACACTAGAATGTGAAAGAAATATTTCACACTTGTGACACCTGGAAGAGAGCGGTCCGATAATCATCCTGCTGTGGAAGTGAAATTGCACTGGCCATCAACATAATTTCATATTGAGTAATTTGACTGTTGGCTGTTGTTAATACTCTATCTGGAGTTGTGTAAGTTTACTAACTCTATTATTTCCCCAAATTAACTACCTGTACAACACAGTCTCATCGCAACTCATAAATTTCTGACTACCGTTGACCAGCGGCAGGCGGCACCTTTTGACAACAAGGGCATACCTGCCATGTCGCATGTTGACAAGGTCGCCTAAACTTAGACCTTTCCCTAACCCTTACTTTCAGTGAAGTCATGCTGCCACAAGGGGGTGCCCTTGAGGCGCACGTGACTTTTTGACTCAAAAATTGCAGTCTGGCCACAGGTAATCAGAAATTGACGAGTTGGGATGATTCACTGTTGACCTGTACATATTAACACTCCATATTAACTCCCCATAGTAGCCTCTTAGTGCAGATGGGGTCGCCGACAAGCCTATTCACTATTTGCTGAAAATACTCAACTACATCATAACAACATTGCTGTGGCATTACCGAGAGCCTTAAGTAACAGATTAAGACATAGCCATTATATGGGTGACATAGGCTCTGCGCTAAGGGGTTGACACTCCCATTTTTCACTGTGCAGGTGCCAGCGCATCACCGTGGCCTGCAGGCCTCCCTGAAGGACCTGGCTCTGCTGCAAGGAGGCGCAGGAGGAGGCGCAGGAGGAGGAGGAGAGCGGGACTTCGACGGCCAGGAGTTGGAGTACGCTGATCTGTACAGGGGGCCAGAGGAGCAAGAAGAGGAGGAGGAAGAGGTGGGGGGAGAAGAGGAGGGCGAGGAGGAGGAGGAGGATGTTGGGGAAGGCGGTTTGGGTACGGAGAGCCTGAAGGAGGGGTTGGTGGGGCTTCTGGACTGGCCTGATGTTCAGGGATCCAGAGAGGCCTTGAACCTGACGGAGAGCGAGGATGGGAGGGAGAGGCAGCAGGCTGCGCTGATGGAGTCTAACGGAGGAGGAGGAGGAGGAGAAGGAGGAGGAGGAGGAGTAGGAGCAAGAGCTGGGGAAGGAGAAGGAGGAGGAGGAAGAGCTGGAGGAGGAGCTGGTGGGGGAGGAGGTGGAGGAGGAGGAGATGGAGGAGGAGGAGGAGGAGGAGGAGAAGGAGCCAGAATTGGGGAAGGAGAAGGAGGAGGAGGAGGAGGAGGAGCTGGAGGAGGAGGAGGAGAAGTGGGTAGCTTGGTTCAGCCGAGCTCCTCCACTGCAACGAGAAACGACAGCGAGACAATTCCTGTTGACAAGAAACTCGCCCCCAGGCCCTCCGCGTCTGCTTCAGCGAACCTGAATGTGAGTGTAAAGCAGCAGTATTTCTCATACTCTTTCAGACGCTGGTTATTTATTTGGAAATGCAGATTATTTTTTATCCGTTTACATGTGACATGTGGATAGCAATAAAAACCCCATCGTGGCAAGTGCATTTTAGCTCCCTGAACGGGAGTTTTGAAATGAGCATTCTGAAACTCTGTTAACGCGTCAGAGAGAGGACAAAACCAATACAATGCAGTTCCCAAAATATCCATATACGTACTGTACCTGTAAACAGCTTCTCAAACCGAGGACGACTTTATCTTCAATTAGTTTTTTATTCAGGCACCACCTGCCAACTGAATTGATGGGCTCGCTCTCAATATAAGTTTTGGGTGATGCAAATTCAGATGAGGAACACTTATTTTCTATACATAGGCTACTGTACATACGTTTTATTGTAGAAATATAAAGGTAAGATATGTTTAGACTTACAATAATATAACAAATGAAGATTGTTAAAAATACTGAATACTTTTGAAGAAATCCCTTCGCTTGAGGTATCTTGCGGACCACCAGTGGACCCCGGACTACACGTTGAGAACCAATGCTGTAAAGGGTGGTAGTGGGGGAAATGGCTCAGGCATCAGCCACAGTGAGGCACTGGATGGGGGGGATGGGATTGTTGTAAGGCAATGGTTCTCAACCTTTTTTGATCAAAGGCCCCCTTTTAACTCATCATAAGCCTCCCAACACCCCTTGAACTATTCATAAGCCAACCAACGCCCCCCTTTAGTATTGAAAAATAAAATAGACTAATGCTCCCCAATGGGAACTAAGCCCCGCCGCCCCCACTCAGCTGTATCTTTCTCAACGCCCCCCTGGGGGGCTGTATCGCCCCCGTGTTAAGAAACACTATTGTAAGGCATTGGATGGGGGGTTGGGATTGCAATGAGCCATTGGATGGGGGGTTGGGATTGCCGTGATCATGGTTGCATGGTTCACTAGGTTAGAGTGCCCAGCCTGACCGGGACTCACTAGTTCGACGCCCTTTCGGTACTTACCGCTTACGTCATACGACCCTAAACCTAACCTAAACCTAAACCCTAACCCTAACCTTAACCCTAAACCTAACCCTAACCCTTACCTTAAACCTAACCAACCCTAACCTTAACCCTAAACCTAACCTTAAATTGCTTGTTTGAAATGTTTGATTACCATGTGAAGTACCGAGAGGGCGTCAAACTAGTGGGTCCCCAGCCTGACCGCTGGGGGTGTGTTGAAGTATAGTGGAAGTGACACGTGGCTCTCTCCTGCTACATGTGGCTCTTTCCTGCTACACACTATTCGGATTCGTTTTTTTTCTTCTTTTTATTTAAAATAGGCACACCTGACTTACTCTGTTTCTGGGTCATCTTGAGGATGAAATCATCTACATTTTTCAATTAAAAATGTAACCACGCACGCACGCACGCACGCACGCACGCGCACACACACACACACACACACACACACACACACACACACACACACATACACACACTTTGTGAAGAGAGCATTGCATAAGACGTCTCCTTGTGTCAAACAGATGCAGCTTGTGTTTACAAGGCAGGCAGCAAAGCCAGTAGCCTAGCAGGCAGACAGACAGACAGACAGGGAGGCAGGCAGGGAGGGAGGCAGGCAGGCAGGCAGGGAGGCAGGCAGGCAGGCAGGGAGGGAGGCAGGGAGGGAGGCAGACAGGGAGGGAGGGAGGCAGGCAGGGAGGGAGGCAGGCAGGCAGGCAGGCAGGCAGGCAGGCAGGCAGGCAGGCAGGGAGGCAGACAGGGAGGGAGGGAGGCAGGCAGGCAGGCAGGGAGGCAGGCAGGCAGGGAGGGAGGGAGGCAGGGAGGGAGGCAGACAGGCAGAGAGACACGCAGGCAGACAGGGTGGCAGGAAGGGAGACAGGGTGGCAGGAAGGGAGACAGGCAGGCAGGGAGGGAGACAGGGTGGCAGGAAGGGAGACAGGGTGGCAGGAAGGGAGACAGGCAGGCAGGCAGGCAGGGGGGCAGGCAGGCAGGCAGGCAGGCAGGCAGGGAGGGAGGCAGACAGGCAGAGAGACACGCAGGCAGACAGGGTGGCAGGAAGGGAGACAGGGTGGCAGGAAGGGAGACAGGCAGGCAGGGGGAGGAACAATGGCCGCTTGTGCCTGCTTGCTGGATGCTAGCTTGCTGCTGCCGTGCTCCTTGCCAAACTGCTGACGCAGGCATTCTCACTCTCAATCATCAAGGCAGATTAAAGAAATGATCAATACCCCTCGGGCAGTGTCTCTACTAACACCCGTTGGACTGTTGTAAACAGATTAAGAGATATTTATTATTTGTTGAGGTTTAAATGAAACGACACAACAAGCTGTGTGTAATCATATAATACTGTATGTAGCCTTTGTGAAAGCTACAATGATGATACAGTGTACTGTGTGTCTGCCAGCTTGCGCATTAGCTAGTTTCCTGTGATAACGCAGCAACAAGCTTTGCATACCAGGTGCCATAAATACCAGCTAATGTGTGGAGGATAAGTGACTTGTGTGTACCAGCTGCTGTATTTTTACAGCAAGAGTTAAGAGTTAAAGGGACACTGTGCAGGAAATGGTCAAAAAAGGTACTGCAACTATGCTGCTCATTAAAACTGGGCTGCCTATTGTCAAATTTGATCTTTACAAGAAAGTTTACTAAGTAATAAACTAATATTTTCTAGTATGGTCCAAGCACAGTCATTTTTGCAGCTAAAACTGGCTATTTTTGGAAATTCAAAATGGCGGACCATGGAGAAGATCCCCCTTTTCATGTATGAAAAGTGCAATTTTTCCAGTCATAATGAATACTTAAAATTTGATGCTGGTGATAAGTATTCATGAAAAAGGTAACATTAATGAATGGGCATCATGAATTCTGGAAATAAACTACTAAAAATCTCACACAGTGTCCCTTTAAGATGCAAAATCCTCTAAGTGCATTTTTGATGAGTTTACAAAACAGGCTGTATTTCTATAAATGTATTAAGCTTCAAAAATCATTCCATCTAATTTTACTTTGGCTTGACTTGCTGCACTTGATAATAACATTTAATTGTTTTGAAATTGTGATTACTTGCTGAAAATGCTATTTGAAATGTAATTTTACAGATGCTTTGATGGCTTTTAGAGGGTTTTGCATCTGAACTCTTCATAGTATTCATCTGCCTTCTTTGGTTTAGGAAACTGCACCCTTCAAAACTTTAATACAGTGACGTGCACAGACATTTTGGGAGGCAGGTGCTCAGGTGGCGCAGTGCAGGCATGCAGAACTTCCAGCTGCCTTATTTGTCTATATATAGATTTCTTGCGGCTGCGCACGACACCAAGGGGCAAAAAGCTACCGCTCCGCATAGAGTAAACAAAAGAAAGCCGTTATGTAAATGATCATTTGTTGCCAGTGGCTTGTCTAAAATGTGAATATGATATGAGATGCTGACAGGAAGTGAGTGGGAGAGAGAGATGGGGGAGGATTGGGAAATGACCCCGTCCGAACTCGAACGGGGGGTCCCCATGGGCATGAAAGCCCAAATTTGGGGGGCTTAGCGCGTTGTGCCACCCCCCCGACCCCATCTTGCCTTTTCATGACCATTTGACCGGTTGGCTGGTGTTTATTTAGTCATACTAGTAAATATAACTACTGTAAATACCTGCTAATGTGGTGATGCAGAAATCTGGGTATTGGGTACTGGGTACTATAATTCTCTCTCTGCCTGAGTAGGGCCGCCTGGTGTCTGTCTTTTTATAGTCACTAATGCAAAAAAAAAATGTTTGCTTCTGCGCGATCAGGATGTGGCGTGTTTTTTCTATTCCAATAATCTTGCCGTATTTCTGATATTCTTCTGCCTCTGAATAGAATGTGGGGACTGTTCTATCCAGTAATCGTACTGTAGGCCTATTTTTTCATTCTTCTAGCTCGGAATAGAATGTGGTGTGTTTTTCTATTCAGTAATCTTACTGTATTTTTTATATATTCTTCTGCCTGAACAGGATGTGGGGACTGTTCCCTCCTCCTCCACCTCCTCCTCCTTCACCTCCACCTCCACCTCCACCACCACCAACACCACCACCTCCACCTCCACCAGGCCGACTGCCTTGTCGCAGGATTTCAGTGCCGATCTCGTCCAGCTGAGTCGAATAAGCCAAACGAGGACGCCGGCTCCTGATGCGAGGCTGCTGGCTGCGTCCACCATGGCTACCGCGCACACCCCCCCTGTGGAGACAGGTACTGCAGTACTGAACCCCATTGCATCATCATCAGCAGCAGCTTTATTTCCAGACTCAAGGTCCATTTTCAACAAACAAAACACAGTACAATACATAAAACAGACAGAGAGACAGTTATAAAAGGCACTTGTACCAGTGTTTCCACAAGTATGACTGGTATCTCACCGCACTGCATCACACTGACTTCCCATTTAAAATGCATGGGATTGGTGCGCTCTTGCTGTGTGTGTGTGTGTGTGTGTGTGTGTGTGTGTGTGTGTGTGTGTGTGTGTGTGTGTGTGTGTGTGTGTGTGTGTGTGTGTGTGTGTGTGTGTGTGTGTGAGTGTGTGTGTGTGAGTGTGCGTGCATGTACGTGTGTGTGACTGTGTGACTGTGTCTGTGTGTATGAGCAGTCTCTATGATGTCTGTTTTTCTCACTGTTCTTATAGAGTTAATAGTCCGTCCGTCCGTCTGTATGTGTGTCCTTCCCAGTGCGGAGTCTGCAGGTGTCTATTGAGGGACCTGTCGACGTCACCCTCCCTGTCAGCGATGTGGAGTTGACAGCCTCCGTCACAGTAGCAGCAGAAACAGA
This sequence comes from Engraulis encrasicolus, assembly GCF_034702125.1. Taxonomy (NCBI): domain Eukaryota; kingdom Metazoa; phylum Chordata; class Actinopteri; order Clupeiformes; family Engraulidae; genus Engraulis; species Engraulis encrasicolus. The sequence continues at coordinate 5,502,758 of NC_085861.1, read as the reverse complement.
AAAAGCAGCAGACCCGTCACAATCAGGCAAGCTACGTTATAACTAGGCCATCGCTTGAGGCCCCCAGCTAATAGGGTTCCTCCAAATGGCTAGTTATGTACTCATAATTTATACTGATAACTTAGAACTAATAACTGACACACATATCACAGCAATATGACAACATTGTGACTGTGGCAGCAGCAGCTCCATATATTCAATGACCAAAAAGTGCAATGACATTGCTATTGAAATCTGTCTCGAGGGGGGCCCTTCCCAATACTATGAGATTAAGAAAAGGGGGCCCCAAGTTCCGCATTGCCCAGGGCTCCATAAATATTTTGTAACAGCCCCTGAGTTTCACTGTGCCACTTTACAAACTCATAAGTCTGTGCAGCCATCCTGAACATAACCAGCACATTACTGCACTGTAGTGATTCTCAAAGTGTGGTCCGGTGGACCACTGGTGGTCCGCGACAGAGCTCAGGTAGTCCGTGAGGGGATTTCTACTTTTCCAACACAAGCTAGCAGTAGGCTATATTTTTCAATATTATTAAACAGCTAAACATAGCCTCACCACAATAAGACATGCTTGTAATGTGAATAAAAAGTAACTGATCTGCATTGAAAATTAGCTGTAGGCTATCAAATTAGCACCCGCCAACTGTCAATTCAGCTGACAGGTGGTCCCTGAACATTTTTGGGGGGACAAAGTGGTCCTCGGTTTGAAGAACTTTGAGAAGCACATTGCTGTACTGAATGACTCAAGACCAACACAGAATTGTTTCACTGTAGGTTCCACATTGCAGCAAAATGAACTGCAATGCTACTAGCTGTGCAAGCAATAAATAGGAAATCTAAATATATAGAAATAGTGCCAAGGATGAGGGAAGGAGACCAATACCAATACCAATGTTATACTTTTTAACTCAACACGAAATATAATTAGTGAATCCAAGGAACACTACTCATAATCTTACTTAAATTAATCAAATTGCATGCTACACACATACTATTTTTTTCTACGTACATACTAAGATCCTAGAATATACTGTGTGTGATGTGTGTTACAGTAATGTTTGCATGACATTGTGTGAATTCGGTGTTCTTGTGTGACATCCCTACAGCACATTGCGTAGTCAGCATGTGTTTCTCAACGGGGGCGCTACAGCCCCTAAGGGGGCATTGGGGAGCCCTTGGGGGCGTTGAGAAGGATACAGCTGAGTGGGGGCAGGGCTTACTTTCCATTGTGGGTCATTAGTCAATTTTTTTTTTTTCAATACTAAGGTCGGCGTTGGCAGGCTTATGATGAGGTCAGAGGGGGGGGGGGGGGGTGTGCGTTGGGAGGCTTATGATGAGATAAAGGGAGGCTTTGATCAAAAAAGGGTGAGAACCACTGATATAGTAAAACAATACGGTACACTACATATTCCAACAGTGCGTAGTGCAGCATGTGAGCCAAGGGGACTTCTAGCCTGATGGTTCATGTGTGTGAGAGATGTAAAACTATATCCTTTCCCCATCCCCACCCCCTTCTGCTATTGAAATGTATCGCACTACTACAGTATACATATCAAATGCACATAGAGCAATAAGCAATGAGCTTTTAGGTGACGGTTCTTGTCTGTGAGAGATATAAACTATCCTTTAACCATTCCCCTTCAGTCTGCAGTTCACACAAGGAAGAGCGTGACACTGCTTCTTCACAGTTCATCACTTTTTAAAAAAAAATCTTTGGTGCTGACGTTTCGGCACTAGGCCTTCATCAGAGTCTCTGATGAAGGCCTAGTGCCGAAACGTCAGCACCAAAGATTTTTTTTTTTAAAGTGGTGAACTGTGAAGAAGCAGTGTCGCGCTCTTCCTTGTGAGAACTGAAGACTGAAGTACCTTGAAAAGCTGCACCTGCTGAAAAAGAAACCTTCGAGGCTCTCACAAAAAAGAAACATCCCCCTGCTAATGTGTCTCATGTCTTGCATGTCATGTGCTCTACAGTAGAAGGCTCCTCCTACTCCTACAGCTGGGCGTGGCTAAGCCGACCTGAAGACCAGCAGGGGGCGATGGAGGGCCAGAGCAGCAGGACGCTGAAGATCACCGGGGTAAAAAAAAACACAAACAGTACACTCGATAAAATAAACAAAAACATATTACATTAAATATTACATTACTGGGCAGTGACGTGCAGTGAGGGGTATGGTAGGGTAGGCAGTAAATATAGAAAATAAATTTTTTTTGGTCCGGGGTCTGGGGGTCCTCCCCAGAAAAAAATGTATTTCTTAGATGCAATTTCCTGCATTTTAACCAAATCTGGAGAGTCACTATCAGCTAAAAACGTTTATAAAAGACTAAAAACTTTGAACAAATAGTACCCCCTTTCATGCAGATCTGAAATGTAACATGGTGTGTGTGTGTGTGTGTGTGTGTGTGTGTGTGTGTGTGAGAGTGTGAGTGTACATCTTAAACAATAAGTGAAAATGCATAATTTCAATTTCTTGAAAAGGCCAGCTAGACTTTTTTTTTGCCAAATTGGCAAATTGGTAGCTCAAGGACCCATAGCCTACTTTGTACACATTTAAGGACCTGTAGGCCTACATTTTACAATAATTTAGAAAGCTACAACATCACAGCATTTTGGGGGAAAAGCTTTAACTTTTGGCTTTAGCAGTTGCCTTTGCTCCTCTTCTGTTTATTCTGTTGCAAATGCCAGGGTGTTTCACATGGATGCAGGGTGGCAGTGTAGCCTACTTTGTTTAGAAGATAAAATGTCTAGTTCACCAACTGTGAATCACACCATAGCATGTGAGGGGAAACGATTTACATTTAGCAATCAACCAACCTAGGTAACAGCTCCTGCTTCATTGACGCATTTTGTGCTGCTAATCAAACACTCACAGACAAGAAGGAAAGTTGGCAAGGGGGCGGGTTGCTTGCGAACTCAACAAACATGAGCCGTGCATTCAGACAGTAAATACTGGTACATCGAGTAAACCAACGAAAACACTTCTGAGACTCATTCTTGTGCGTGATTGTATTCTCAAACACTTTAGCAACGGTTGTGCAAGGTGTTTCAAATCAAGTCAATTTTTGAGTGCGTGAGCACCCATCCCAGTCACTCGAGCGAGCCCCACCGCCCCCACCTTGATCTCGTACACCGTGCACTTCAAAAGAACACAGCTGCACGTCAACTTCCTAACAGGCTCCACACACCTCACGCGTCGCGTATTAAGTCATCATCATAATAAATTAGGAAAATGAAGTCATGTCGTACACTCAAAAAACAATCTCGCGTCCATAATAACACACACACAGTCTATTCGTGTCCACAGCACAACCAATCTTCAATGTCAACACCTCCCTGACCCATCAACAAAAGGCACCACGACAAACTTGAGCATGTTCATGTTAAAAGGCTACCCACAGCTTAATAATTAGATGAATCTTACCTTAAAGCAGAATCACGAGAATGTTTTCCATGCAAGTTAGTTCCATTAAAAGCCCGGGGTGGTTGACATGATGAAGATATTGTGTCCCAGTGTGTTCAAACTACTTGAAGCTGCTACCCATCTGATGTTGAATATTTCCACAATGCAGCGATTGCAAACGGCTCAGCTATTGCCTGTCATCTGAACCATCTTTCTTGCTACTTCTCGGCTTTTTTGCAATAAAGGCAAAACGCCAAAGACTGCATGCCATGTTTTCTGTACGGCTAGAGTTTGAACAAGCCTTGCCTTGCTAGCTGTGTTGAGAACAGCAAGCAAGGGAAGCAGAACAGACGGTTGCTAACATCACACCCGCAGAGCCACTCTTTTCTCTCATACCATTCCTGATGGAATGTACGTACTATTTTCTGCCCCTTGCGATGATATAAATCGCGAAAAGGATCTGGATTGATGGTGAGCAACTTCTGCTGGTAATGCAGCTTGCTAAAACACTTCAGTGCAATTGTTGACATAGCTGCCGATATTTCACTTCCAAAGTCTTCGATAGAGTGCTGAATGCAGAGTGTCTTCGCTGGGCTATTGCATAGTTATTACACCTGAATTGTAACAATTTTTCATTTTGGGCGCTGTGATTGGCTCACATACTCCCGCCACAGACTAAAGGCTCTGCTTTTAGTCCCATTGACAAGCTATGAGACAACTTAATACGCATGCGCAAACTTCTACATTGACAGCACTGAGGGCAGGCTAGGCAGAGGAAAAGCGAGCCTTACCGGGCTGCCTGGCTGGCATTCGAAAGCTCTGCTTTGCTACCAGCCGGGACTGCGCGTTGCCACGGCAACCTGCCCAAGCCTGAGCGCTTTGCTTCGTGCGATTACTTTGGTTTTTGATCGTTGTCCTGCGTATACTGTACTTTAAACAGCTCATAATTTATGCTGAATCAATGTTATTGTTGTGTATGTGAACTCTGAAGAATATTTTTTAAAACACGTGTTAGTTTTTATTTTTAAGACATTTATCCCAGCAGGCACTGCCTACCCTGCCTACCCTGACCGCACGTCTCTGTTACTGGGGTAAAAAAACATATTACATTAAATATTACATTACTGGGGTAAACAAAAACATATTACATTAAATATTACATTACTGGGGTAAACAAAAACATTACAGTACACATTACACAGGGGTAAACAAAAACACATTACAGAACATATATTACACTGGGGTGAAATAAACAAAAACATTACAGTACATATTACACTGGGGTAAAATAAACAAAAACATATAACAGTACATTATACACTGGCGTAAACAAAAACACAGTACAGTACATAGTATACGGGTTAAACAAAAACACATTACAGTACATATTACACTAGGGTAAACAAAAACATATTACATTGCAGTACATAAGGAGTTTTACTGTAAACCTCTTTTTGTGCTGGGGAGGAGGACTCCTAATGGAGCGGAAACATTTGAAAGGACCCCCTCAAACTTTTCTCTGCAAATTACATTTACTATACTACAGTTGTTTAAGGTAACCTTTTTTAATGCAACAGTCTATTGGAACAGTGTATTTTTTTTCAAAAAGCTGCGGTGTAGCTATGTTTCCCTCACAAAGGGAAGTCAATAGGTTAATACGTTTCAGCTTATAACTTTAGGTTTTGGAGTACTGATATTACTAAGTTAAGTCAACTAACTTTACATTGTACTATCATACAGAGCCAATTTATATGTTTCTGTTATTTTAAACTAGTATCTACATGTGCTTACCTTCCTCCAGTCCATAGAGCCTTTAGTATAACTTAGATGAAAAGCGTAAGTGGATATAATTTAATCTTTCTGTCTGCTCTGCTCCCTTGTGTGTGCTCTTCTGCAGCTCACCGCAGGCCTGTACGCTCTCAAGGTGACTGTGAGCGGAGAGCGGTCCCACGGGGAGGCAGCAGTCAACATCACAGTTCACTCAGGTATGTCACAACATCACAGTGCACTCAGGTATGGGGCAACATCACAGTTCACTCAGGTATGTCACAACAGATCAGGGTGGTCAGGTATGGCACAACAGAACAGTTCACTCAGGTATGGCACAACAGATCAGGGTGGTCAGGTATGGCACAACAGATCAGGGTGGTCAGGTATGGCACATCATCACAGTTCACTCAGGTATGGCACAACAGATCAGGGTGGTCAGGTATGGGGCAACAGATCAGGGTGGTCAGGTATGGCACAACAGATCAGGGTGGTCAGGTATGGGGCAACAGATCAGGGTGGTCAGGTCAGGTATGGCACAACAGAACATGGTGGTCAGGTACGGCACAACAGATCGGGCCAGTCACAGCATTTGAGAGAGTTCAACAGTGTGGTTAACAAGAAATGCTGTATTTTATACTGTATTTTTTTATTTAGTCTCTCCCTCTGTTTAGATCAGTGGTTTTCAACCTTTTTTGAACAAACGCCCCCTTGGCCTCATCACTAGCCTATGTAGAGAGTTACTTGTGCACAATCCCTGGTGCTGAACAAAAAGATTACGTATTTTTGGAAAAAAGGTTCGCACACTTTGGATTTTTTCTTCTTTAAGTTATTTTTTCTTCTTTTTATTTATCCATTCATTGGCAATGACGTTTCGACCTCTCGGTCTTCCTCAGATTCACTAACAAACACAGGCTTGACACATTATCTACATTATGTGTAAAAAATAACTTAAAAAAATAACTTAAAGAAGAAAAAATCCAAAGTGTGCGAACCTTTTTTCCAAAAATACTCATCACTAGCCTACCAATGCCCCCTTGACCTCATCATAAGCCTGACAACGCCCCCCTTCTTTGTATTAAAAAATTAAATGGACTAATGCCCCCCAATGGCAACTAAGCACCGCCCCCTTTCAACTGTATGGTCCCCAACGCCCCCTGGGGGGCTATACCGCCCCCGTTGAGAAACACTAGTCTAGATGATGTGAATGCCTGTGTGGTTATAAAAGAAATATTCCCTTTCTCATATGGTTCACCTGGTGAACTTCAGGCACTATGATTCAGTGTATAGGGCACATTGACCAAGCACTGAGAGACATAGTGCCGGGAGTGCACAAGTGCGCCATTTGAGCCTCGGCAGTACAGTATTGCAGGTCTCAGGCATCCAGTCTTTGTTTCATTTCTAGATTCTGTGAATAGCGCTCCCAAAGCTGTTGTCAACCCACCAACTCAGGAGTTGACCTTCCCAGTTGGTCTCGTCGTCATTAATGGCAGTGGTGAGAGTCTCTTTCCTGTTCTCCTCTCCTTGTGGGTGATGTTTTCTTCTGTCTTTTTTTTTTATTATGCAGATATTTTTACTTGTTTACTTTTTTACTTTCCAAGTGAAAATATGCTATATTTAGCAGTTTGTCGATACAGTAGTCCCATAATTTATGTCGTTCCACTAGTGGAACACTGTAAAAGTCATTGAAAAGTTAACTACCATAATACTACACTACTATGACATAACACAGGGATAAGGCGCTATGACTTGATCCTTGCCAATCTGGTAACAGCAAGTTGCTAACACTGTGTTTTTTAACGGATTAATGTAGATTCCATGTAATTTCTCTGTGAAATGTACATGTTTTCCGATCACTACTGGCATTCTATTACATGAAAAAGACTTGTTCTCTACGCACAGTACACCTCTAAAAATATGGCGGAGGTGTTTAAATTCACTCCTCCTCCCCTTTTAATCTCCGTGAGTGGGATTGCCCCCAGAAGACTCCTTTACGGTGTCTGTTAATGCAGAGTGTTCAGCCTGACGACGGTGTTGTGTTGTGCTGTGCTGCGCTGCGCTGTGCTGTGCTGTGCTGTGCTGTGCTGTGCTGTGCTGTGCTGTGCTGTGCTGTGCTGTGCTGTGCTGTGCTGTGCTGTGTGGTGCTGTGCTGTGTTTTGCTGTGCTGTGCTGTGCTGTGCTGTGCTGTGCTGTGCTGTGCTGTGCTGTGCTGTGCGGTGCTGTGTGGTGCTGTGCTGTGTTTTGCTGTGCTGTGCTGTGCTGTGCTGTGCTGTGCTGTGCTGTGCTGTGCTGTGCTGTGCTGTGCTGTGCTGTGCTGTGCGGTACTGTGTGATGCTGTGCTGTGTTTTGCTGTGCTGTGCTGTGCTGTGCTGTGTGGTGCTGTGCTGTGTTTTGCTGTGCTGTGCTGTGCTGTGCTGTGCTGTGCTGTGCTGTGCTGTGCTGTGCTGTGCTGTGTTCTGCCTGACAGCTGTGCTGTGCTGTGCTGTGCTGTGCTGTGCTGTGCTGTGCTGTGCTGTGCTGTGCTGTGCTCTACTCTGCTGTGCTCTGCTGTGCTCTGCTGTGCTCTGCTGTGCCACTCAGAAATGGCACATGTGATGAACCACTCTTATTCTTCTCATCACCAACCACAGCTGTGTGTGTGCGAGTGCATTCATCCGTGCGTGCCTGCGTGCTCGTGCGCGTGTGTGTGTGACAGCAAGATCTGACTTCGGCTAAATGTAGTATGTAAGAGTGTGAAGTATGGTGAATGTATGTGCAATGATGTGTGTAATGTCTGTGTTTTTCACCACTGTTCACCTTAATTTCCCTCAGGATTAATAAATAATACTCTACTCTACTCTACTTATGTTGCTCTCTAATCAGAGAGCGCAGATGAAGACGCTGACATTGTCAACTACCGCTGGGAGCAGGTGGGAGGCCCCCCGCTGGCCAACGCCAGTACTGCGGATAGTCCTGTTCTCCTTTTACACATCCTGGAGCCCGGGACGTACTCCTTCAGGTGAGTGTACACTGTAAAACATTACAGGCCAGTTAAAGGGACACTGTGTGAGATTTTTAGTTGTTTACTTTCAGAATTCATGCTGCCTGTTCACTAATGTTACCTTTTTCATGAATACTTACCACCACCATCAAATTCTAAGTATTCATTATGACTAGAAAAAATGCACTTTTCCTACATGAAAAGGGGGATCTTCTCCAGCGTCCGCCATTTTGAATTTCCAAAAATAGCCATTTTTAGCTGCAAAAATGACTCTACTTGGACCATACTAGCAAATATTTGTTTATTACTTTGCAAACTTTCATGTAAAGATCAAATTTGGCAATAGGCAGTCCAGTTTCAATGAGCAGCATAGTTGCAGTACCTTTTTTGACCATTTCCTGCACAGTGTCCCTTTAAATGTAAAACGGTAAGTTGCCCTGCTGTCTTCAGTTTGCAAGTCAACTCAACTCGAGACTTAACTCAACTCAACGCTTTCTGAAGTTGAGTTAACTTACAAACTTAAGGCAGCAGGGCAATAGTGTATGTACTTCACACGAGGTCATCCATGCACAGTCTGCCACTTCACTTGGGGCTCGAACTCACGGCTTCTTGCTAACAGTCCTCTGGCGTTCGAGCACAGGTTAGAAACCTTAGCTACAGGTCTTGGCTGATAACTCAGTCGCTATTGCATCTATGTGATGCTTCGGGATGCAAGAGTTTAACTCACGTTCTGCTGCCAACCTCTTCTAGTTGGTATCTGTGATGTGTACACAAGCTAGCTACAGCACTCTCTACCACAACCAGGGCCGTAACCGGACATTTTCAAATACCGAGGTCAAATGCTGCATGCTGTACTGCATACTGTACATTTAGAATGCTTCAAACACTTCAGTCAAACTCTTAAGTTTGTTTTCATTAATCACTGCCTTGAGGATAAATGGGGGTGGTGTATACAGACTGAATTTATCCTTGTTGATCATATCATACATTGATTTCCATCATAGATCAATTTTACATTACTGAAAAATCAAAGAAAAGGGGGCGCACCTTGCATCAATTTTTTCTTCTTTATTTTTGTGCACAGACGCGTTTCGGCGTGTGCCTTCCTGGAAGGCACACGCCGAAACGCGTCTGTGCACAAAAATAAAGAAGAAAAAATGTATGCAAGGTGCGCCCCCTTTTCTTTGATTCTAAGTATTTCTTTGGGACAGCACCCTTAAAAGTTATCAAGAAACCTGAGTGAAGCCTGCTACCTACTTGATTTACATTACTGAAAAAAATTTACAGAGGACATGACCTCTGTGTCCTCAATGGTAGTTACGGCCATGACCACCACATGTTCCCCTGGGTCATGGAGGGATAGCATTCAATTGCACTCTCATGCACTTAGTGCTGTAACTGCTGACAGCGATCTTACCGTAAATGACCTTCAGAGCCTGCCCAGAGGACAAAGTCCATCAGCAGGGCTGGACTGGCCATCTGGCATACCGGGCATTTCCCAGTGGGCCCTGCACCCTCGTGGGCCCCTATTTTCAGAAATGTAGATAGTGTAGATATGTTTTAGAAAGATGAAAAAAGTATTTTTGTGGGTGCTCTTTGGTTCAAGGTTAAATGTATAAAAAAAGTTGCTTGAAAAGAGAGAAAACTTTTCAGTTCAATTTCATGCCCTGAAAAAGGCTCAACTGTCGCTACGCATGGGCAATTTTAAAAGTCCTTAATGGACATGTCATAATAATAAAGACATTTTTAACTATACTTTTTGGAGTGCCTTGGTGAAGAAAAGTTTTCTCTTTTCAAAAAAAAATAAATGTTTGAACATTTCTGAAAAAAGGGGCCCACGAGGGTGCGGGGCCCACTGGTGAGTCAGTTCTGTGCCGCTAATTATGAGGGGCCCCTTTAAGCCAAAAGTGCCCGGGGCCCTATTTCTCCCCCAGTCCAGCCCTGCCCTGTCCCTCAGGCTGCACTGCAGTGTATGGAAGTTAAGCTGCCAGATCTGTTAATGATACTCTGTGCTAATGTATAACTGCTGCTGCAACACAGAGCCTAAAATCAGAGCAGATCAGCTGCACTCCTCTACTCCTCTTTTCCATCCTCGCTTTGCCTTGAAACCGTCTTGAAAACTCATCCATGGGTTAAATTGTCACTTGCCGCCTGCCGCCCGCCTGCCCACTCACCCACCCACCTGTCTGCCTGCCAGGGATGGAACTGGGGGAGAAATAGGGCCCGGGCACTTTTGGCTGAAAGAGGCTTCTTATAATTAGCGGCGCAGAACTGACTCACTGGTAGGCCCCGCACCCTCGGGGGCCCCTATTTTCAGAGTTTTTTTTTTAATTTCTGAAAATAGGGGCCCACGAGGGTGCGGGGCCCACCGGGAAATGCCCGCTATGCCAGATGGCCGGTCCTGCCCTGCACCCACCCGTCTGTCTGCCAGGGCTGTTTTCTTTCCCTTGGCGACTGTGTCAGTTTGACCTGCCCTAATTAAGTCACGGTTGTGCCACATCCTGATTTTTTTCTTATGTTCTTATTTTTTCTTCCTCCTCCTCCTCCTCCACAGACTGACGGTGACAGACTCGAGGGGATTGGCTGACAGCGCCACCGCCTCAGTGATCGTGGCCAATCGGAGAAGGGATCTCCCCCCGGTGGCGGACGCGGGTCCTGATGCGGTCGTCACCCTGCCTGTGGATCACCTGGTAGTCAGGGGCAACCGCAGCACTGATGACCAGGCCATCACAGCATACCTGTGGACACTAGACCCCAGCAGCCACAACACAGCGCCCAACATGGAGGTAGAATATATAATATAATATAACATAACATAACATAATATAATATAATATAATATAATATAATATAATATAATACGCTAGACCCCAGCAGCCACAACACAGCACCCAACATGGAGGTGTAATATGTAATATAATATAATATAATATAATATAATATAATATAATATAATATAATATAATATAAAATAATATAATATTATACAATAGAGCCCAGCAGCCACAACACGGCACCCAACATGGAGGTAGAATATATGATATAGCATAATATAATATAATATAATATAATATAATATAATATAATATAATATAATATGATATGATATGATATGATATGACATAATATAATATAATATGATATAATACTGTAATACTGTAGCATTGCCCACATTTTGAACTATTCCAATCATTCGTTTGTTTATTATTATTATTTTTTTTTACATATTTTGGCCTTCCAGCCCCAATAAACCATGAATTGAAAAATTCACATTATTAGAATATTGTATCACCAGATACTTCAGAAAAAAAGAAAGAAATTCGGGTCACATCAAATCAGTTGAAATTTGGTACTTTCTACATAACATGTCAATGTTCAATACTTGGTTAGGACTGTCTTTGTCTTAATCACTGCCATGATGCGTTTAACATTGAAGTCAATGGCAGACGGAGGCATTGCATGGGCATTATGGAAGCCCTGATATCCTTGATGCTTTGCTCTCAGCTGGTTTTGTTCGTTTGTTCTGGTGACCCACACTTCACTCTTCAATATACCCCGTAGATTTCCATGCCATTCCGTGCATTGGTGGTATGGACCTTCTAACTCACCAGAAATAAAACCTAATTGAAAATGAATGGGGTTTATTTCTGTCCGTCAATCATCTGGCTGAATTGGACAGGTCATTTGGAAAATGTGGCACTGGATTGTAACTAACTAATCAATTTTGCCCATCACTATTAATGTGTGTATCCAACAGGGATTGCGTGAGCCGTTCCTGCAGCTGTCTGGTCTTCAGGAGGGCCAATACACCTTCCTCTTGACCGTCACTGACTCCAGCGGCCAGCAAGATTCAAGCCCTGTCACTGTCACCGTTCTACCGGGTAAAGACACACCATACAAGGGATGCAAAAGATTAATCGATTAATCTGTCAATGCGTTAATCGGTTAAAAAATATTAATCGCAATTAATCGCCAATTCAACTGACAAAAGACCCAGGTGAAATGGGCATGTGAAGAGTCTGTGTGAAGAGGGGTGTGAATAGTGGGAATATTTAAATCACCTTTGGATTAAAGAATTGAAATAGAATTCATTTAAATGTGGTATTTTATCTCAATTTTTAATTACAATTTTTAGATTTAGTAGTTTTTTTTTCGAGAAACATTGAGATTTCGGGGGGAAAACGCTGCTTATCAATTAATCGTAAGTCGATCGATAAGGCTATCAACTAATGATTAATGAATTAATCGATAATTTGCATCCCTACACCGTACACTGTAAAACATTGCAGCCAGTTCAACGTTAAAAAAGCAAGTCTTGCTGCCTTAAGTTTGTAAGTGACGGTAACTCAATTTCAGAAAGCCTCCAGTTGAGTTAAGTAAACTTAAGGCAGCAGGGCAACTGCCTGAAATACGTTCTCGTTTTGTTGGTGTCCCTGTATACACCAAAGCCAAAAGGCACTGTCTACCGTATGCATGTGGTCAAATGTGGTATTGCAATCAAATGCAATAAGTTGCTCCAAACTTCACTTTTTTTCCTCCTCTAGAGCCAAGACCAAAAACTGAAGATTATTACAAATTGACATATCAGAATATGTAATATTCTGTAATATTCTGTAATATTCTATGTAATTACTGCGAAAGTCATTCCGTTCTACTGTGGGCTGCGTTACACACCGGACATGCTTTTGTTGCTAAAAAAAAAGTAGCAGATTTCAGATGGAGAGTAATATCATGCATTAGAAATCAGCATGATTAAATTGCTTTCAGTATAATGAAGAATTGTACGCTCTGAAGACTGCATCCTTGTATGACTATGTGCCGTATATAATAAAGAATGCATCTTTGTTTACAGTGTAATGAAGTGTGTATAATTAAAGTGAGTGTCCTTGACTTGTCCTTGTAGTGAACGCTGCCCCGGTGGCTGTGGTGGGTCCAGATCGTCAGCTCATCCTGCCCGTCAACAGCGTCACTCTGGACGGCAGCAGCAGCACTGATGACAGAGGCATCGCCAGCTTCCAGTGGGACACCGTCAGGTAGGCTACGTACTAGCCGTCAGGTAGGCTACCTAGCCATCAGAGGCATCGCCAGCTTCCAATGGGACACCGTCAGGTAGGCTACCTAGCCGTCAGGTAGGCATCGCCAGCTTCCAATGGGACACCGTCAGGTAGGCTACCTAGCCATCAGAGGCATCGCCAGCTTCCAATGGGACACCGTCAGGTAGGCTACCTAGCCGTCAGGTAGGCTACCTAGCCGTCAGGTAGGTTATCTAGTCATCAGATAGGCTATCTAGCCGTCAGGTAGGCTACCTAGCAGTCAGGTAGGTTATCTAGCCGTCAGATAGGCTATTTAGCCATTAGGTAGGTTATCTAGCCGTCAGGTAGGCTATCTAGCCGTCAGTTAGGCTACCTAGCCGTCAGGTAGGCTACCTAACCGTCAGGTAGGCTAGCTAGACGTCAGGTAGGCTGCCTAACCGTCAGGTAGGCTATCTAGACGTCAGGTAGACTATCTAGCCGTCAGGTAGGCTATCTAGCCGTCAGTTAGGCTACCTAGCCATCAGGTAGGCTATCTAGCCGTCAGGTAGGCTATCTAGCCGTCAGTTAGGCTACCTAGCAGTCAGGTAGGCTATCTAGCCGTCAGTTAGGCTACCTAGCCGTCAGGTAGGCTACCTAACCGTCAGGTAGGCTATCTAGACGTCAGGTAGGCTACCTAGCCATCAGGTAGGCTATCTCAGTGTTTCTCAACTGGTGGGTCGCGACCCAAAAGTGGGTCGCGGAGGGGTCATGGGTGGGTCGCAGAGCCTTGGTGTAAAAAAAAACGTAATTCTAAAAAAAAAAAAAATCCAACTTTTCCTGCAACAATTTACAACTTTTATTTTGATAGGCTAGTGAACTCCGTGTCATCTGTTATCATAGATACAATCTGAATGTTTATGCCAGATAGATAGCGTGCAACCAGTCATTCGAGTCTTGGTTACATTTTGAGAATTGCATTGAATTGACTTGAACGCTAAAAAAATTGGGTCACGACCGAATGAGAGTGGAAAATGGTGGGTCCCAAGACTGTTCCAGTTGAGAACCACTGGGCTATCTCACTACCAAGACACCGTCAGGTAGGCTACCTAGCTGCCAGGTAGGCTATCTAGCCGTCACATAGGCTCTCACAAGCAGAGCTGTCAGGTAGGCTACCTAGCCGTCAGGTAGGCACTCACTACAGAGACACCGGGTCTAGATGAGGAGTCCCATCACACTAATTAAAGGCCCCACACCAAAATCAGTTCTTGAAAAGCATTCATCTCAGTCTGTTGTGGCATGAGAGTGTTGGCGATGATGACAAGGAACTGCTTCATAATTATAACCGTTTCATAATTATGCCACACCTTGTGGATGATTATGGGCACTATCTTTTGTGTACATTTGTGTGTGTGCATCAGATTGCCTCTTATTTTGACATACTTTTTTTCAGTGGTCCACCAGGCACAAAAATAGAGGACGCGAGCAGAGCAGTAACCACGGCGACTGGCCTCAGGGCGGGGAACCACAAGTTCCTGCTAACCGTGAAAGACCAGCAGGGGGCACTAGACAAGGCTGCCTTCACCGTCACTGTCAAAGAGGGTAAATTAATACAATAGCTTACGTACCTCCTGCCAATGCATTTGCTTTTGTCATTTTCACATCCGCCAAGGAGGTTATGTTTTCGGTAGGGTTGGTTTGTCTGTCTGTCTGTCTGTCTGTTTGTTTGTGAGCAGGATAAATCAAGAAGTTATCAATGGATTTTGATGACATTTTGTTGTTGGAACTGACAAAAGGAAGACGTGATTACATTTTGATGGTGATCCAGCTCACGATCCGGATCCAGGAATTTTTAAAAAGTTCTTCACCATTGCGAACTTTGACATTCCAGTTTCTAACTCCACAAAAACAAGGCGGAAAGACTTGAAAAAAAAAAAATAGGGTGTAACCAGTGTTGGGTAAGTTACTTTTTAAAAGTAGTTAGTTACTTTACTTTAGTTACTGCGTTCAATTGTAACTGAATTACTTTACTTATTACTAAATTTAAAAAGTAACTTGTTACTTATTACTTTACTTTACTTTTTCGCGGGAAAAGGGATTTTAACCAGCACACCTCATAATACACCTGCTTCCCAAGGTTGTAGGCCGGCTGTATAAATGGTCTAATATTTTAATCTGTGCAAACTGTAGGCCTACCTCTATGGAATCCCTTATATAGTCCTATTGTCATTCTCAAATCTAATATGCATTTCATGATTGCCCTGTAAGCCTGTTTATAACAGTGTCAATACATTTGAATCTAGTCTAACATTACACCATAGAATAGAATATTGTCTTTTATTGTCATGTCAGCATTACAATTACTTTTGGTCTCACAGAATAAAAACAGAATGAGTAAGGTGAGGTGGCCATACCAATGAGGTAGGACACTCTGCTTACATCCTCTCCTAGATGTTGCAGCTTAGGCTACTCCAAAGCCTTTCAGTTTCCTGCGCATTGCATTGCATATGCATATGCATCAACATTATTTTTAAAGATTCTGCCGAATGCAGAATCCGTTCGTGCTGGAAGACGGTTTGATCAGGCACATTTGAATAGCCTGAAGAACGTGGCGGCCTCAACGCCATGATGTTGCTTGCGCTGTTGTTCTCACGTTATTATTCCCAATTACTTGACTCGCGCTGGCTGCTGCTGCTGACGGAGCTACCCAAATTGTTTTTTTTTTGCCGTGTAGCCTATTTAACTGTCATCAGTGAGCACAAAAGAGGCTATGGCATTTGCGATATGGGGTACAGCTGTTTTAGAATGCATTTGCGTAACGATGAACTCGGAATGACTGTAGATGTAACTGCGCATGGAATCACTTTCACGGTAGAAAAAAATGAAGGTGGAACTCCAAGTGCATGCACGAGGAAGGAACAGCAGTCTGCGTGCGCGCGCTCTCACACACCCACTTCCGAGAGCTCGAGAAGGGCTGGGGAAAACAGCCCAGACAGAGCTCTTCGCGCATCTAGAACTAGGCTACTAATAACAGCAGACCTTAAGATGATTTCAAGGCTGAAATTTATAACGAGTAACGCCCGTAACGGCAGCGCAGTAACTGTAATTAAATTACTGACATTTGAAGAGTAATGCGCTACGTTCCTATGTTAGTGCCAAAAGTAATTAAATTACGTAACGACGTTACTTAGTAAGGCGTTACCCCCAACACTGGGCGTAACATAGTCAAATGTTCTATCAAACAGCTTCCTTGGCAGAGGTCTGCACTCTCTGAGTGCATTTCTAGTTTTGTAATAGTAACAGTATACTTCCAAGTACTTACTCCTACTGTTTACACATTATTATAGTAGTATTTGTTTAATCTTACACGCCACACATACACTCAATATCAGACAAAGTCGCTAGTAAATTTCCTTTTCTACCAGCCAAACTGGATTTTTACCAACATTTGGCCGGTGTTAATTCAGAGCCCTTGTTATAAGTATAATGTTCATGATTTGGTCTACCTCCCCTTGCGTCCACAGCCAGAAGCCTGCCCTTGGTGGCCCATGCCAGCGGCAGTCACACGCTGACGCTGCCCAACAACTCCCTGGTGCTGCGGGGCTCCGTCTCCAACGCCGGCCCCACCAACGTCTCCTTCGTCTGGGTCAGGGATGAGCAGAGCCCGGCCGCAGGGGTGAGGGAAGCATTTTATCTGAAACCTTATCGGTAACACTTCACCCGTTAAAACACGGTGTTATAAATTTGCTGTTACCAGAATGGCAATGACCGAGTCATAGTGCCATAGGCATAGGCATAGTGTTATGTCATCGTAGAGATGACAAATGAAAGCTTAGAAATTCTGTTTTCTCAGTTTCTCCATTTTGTGACCATTTTGCCCATCTTTCCGATGGACTTCAACAGTGATTCAGCAATGAAGTATCTCTTCTTTTCATGTGCTGCGTTTTCCTCACCATTCAGAATATTCATGATGAATTATACATTTGTTGACTGCGCGGAAAAATGTGCCGAGTTGGCAGAACATAAAGGATGCTGGAGCCTGTTGGTGCCCGAGGCAAAAAGCTGTCGCTTAAAAATCTACTGCCACTGCTGTGGTTATAAGACCAGGGTTGCAAGATCTTGTGAGAGAAATAAGCAAGGCGTCCTGAGTGAAAACAATCCCTAAAGAAGCGCCCGAAGACTAAAACAAAGGGGATGGGGTGGGTGGGTCACGTGCCTTGTCAGAGGCGATCTTGCTCTTTTTGAGAGCGTCTGTGTGTGGGAACTTGTAAGAGTGAGTGAGAGAAACAGAGTTTGTCATTTACAATCATGAGGTTTCAGACATCGAAGCACATTCAAGTCAGCAGAGCTGAAGCAAACATCAAACCCAACCCTGAAAAAAGATGGCCAAAAAATTGCAGCCCGACACTGCACAGAATTTTAGGTGACAGCTTAAAGTGTTTATGAAACGAAAACAAACGGTCATTCCCTTTAAAGCCTTGTTTTTTCTGATAGCATCGATGAGACTTTGAACCCAATCATCCTGGAGGAACTTGTGAAAATGGCAACTCAAAGTGTGAATTCTGTGAAATTTGGTGTGACTAATGAGCTGGGCTGTGACATCATAGAGGGGAGTCCCTGGTTTGCTAGTATGGCAATCTGAGAAAACAACACACATTTGATGGACCCACATCTTATAAAGGAACCAAAATTCTGATACAAACATCAGCGTGTCGAAAAACCACACATCCAACCTCATGAGAAAAAAAAACAGCAGCACAAATCTATTTCAGAGGCACTGATACATCTGCAGAAAGTGACATGTCTGACAGGCGAAGTGACGATTGTTGACATAGCCTGACAGTTCGTTTTGTTTATGGTTACGGTTGCTAAGGGCGCTTTGCCATGACCCACAGATGACATGGCGTGTGTATTTGTTGACAAATGGGGGGCATTTTGATTCAATTGCGCGATATAGTGTGATTGAAATGCATGTAGGCTACATGCAAAAATATCATCAACTAGAGAAAAAACTGAGGTATTAGGCTGTTGTTATTTTTTGTGCTCAAAGTCACAGGTGTCGCGTGTCCCTCAGCCGGACTCTGAGGACGAGGTGTGTCCAAACGTCAGCCACACGTGCACCACAATACTAAAAACAAACAATCAACGCTTCAAAGTAGGCCTACGCTATGTGCATCTCTGTTTATTCGCTAAGCAGTAGCAGGACTTTTTGTAGGATTTTTTGGCATGAGGGAGCATCATGACAGGTTACAGGGGGTGAAGGGGGGTGTTCCCCCCCATGAATGAGAAATTTATTAGGGGCGCTCAAATATATATATATATATATATAAATATAAAAGTATGAGGGTGCACCCACGGAGGTATGAGGGTGGAGCGCCCCTATTTCCCCGTTCAGAAAAAGCCCTGAGTAGCCCAATCTGTGAGTTGGCTGTCCTCGACTGAGAGCACCACGCTGATGTGCAGATATCCTCCCAAAACCAATTTATTGACCAGTTGAATGGCAATTGATAAAAAAGTGCATATTCCGAGAGCATTCGCATCGGTTTGGCATGTAATGTGCATTACCCTTTCCTGAAGACAACATACAAAGCAGATGGACAAGGTAAAACGAGTAGCCTAAAGCAAAGCAGTGCACTCACCTGTCTTCGTGCCCGAGCAGTTACAGGGGCAGTTTCAGTCTGCACGCCGGCGATGTCAATTGTTGGAACTGCTTGAGGCAATAGCATTCTCTTCAGTCCAACCATGCCCGCGACCTCCACATTTGTGGTGAAGCACAAGGGGTGGAAATGTGCCGAGCACAACAGTGACCAAGAGCTTGCTTCAAAACCACGCATTGGAACCACAGAGCCCTAGCTTGATTTAGCCTTCTCCTTGTCGGCCACAGTTCCATCATTCTGCACAGAAGGGAACTTGTGCAAAGATATTCCTTCTGTCAAGTAGCCATTTTTGCAGCTGGCACCGTTCGGCCCTCCAGCAACACACTGCTTGACACTGCGCTTTGTTTTGGTACTAGCCGCCATTGATCTGAACAAGGTGGAATGAGGTGAACTCACCCCTTCTATGTCACGCATATCATTTGCATAAAATTTGCATGTCACCAAAAAAACACTTTTTGGGAACGTTTTAACATGACTTTAGGACAAAATATCACCCAGACAATATCCCATTTTATTCACAAGGCTTAGAACTTTCAGAATCTGTCCTGGAAATGGTCAAATTCCTTTACTTTGTTTTCGTTTCATAAACACTTTAAAAAAGAAGAAGCCGAAAGTCGCTTATGAACAAAGAACGTAGATTGGATAAGACGTATCACTCAATGGAAAATACATTGGTCACGGTGTAGTACGAGAGCGTTGCTTAAATACCATAGAACTAATACATTTCTATGCTTGAAGACACAGTGCGCATGGTCAGTGGGATTTGTACTCCGTAAAATCGGTCGAAAGAGGATATCCGGTTGTCCGTGTTCAGCTTTGGTCATATTAACTACAGCTGTTGGTCAGCAGTAATTGCTGGAGGTAATTAAGGACAGCTGACAAACATTCAGACTGTCCTATGACCTGTTCCACACTCCGACCCTCACGGAAGTGGCATTACACTTAACCATGCTTCCAATACTGACTGTAGAAGAAGAATTGTACTCCCCTCGCCATCATTTCGTACTACGCTGTGATGACGTCTGTGATCGCTCTTATCTCAAGACTCTTTGCTTATAACAAACAGAATTGGCAACCCTGCTGAAGACTCTCAGCCTTAAGGCACCGTCAGTGGCCTGAGGCTGCAAGCAGATGGGAATAAAATAGTAGTGCCATTTTAGTCTCCATTGCATAGCTGATGATCCATTCAAATGAACACATTACTATGTATTAATGTGTCATCACTGTCATCAGAAACAAACATACCACGTAGCCACTTGATGCAATAGTGTAATAGTCATCGAAAAGTTAAATGCCATAGTGCTACACTACTATGACATTATAACACAGGGCATTTAGTAATGCAACGCCTTGTCTTAATGGGTTGAAACACTGGAAATGAAATTAACAGCAATGCTACGTATGCGACTCTTGGGTTTTTTTTTCTACAAGGTACAAGGTGCGAGCCAATTTGCAAATGTTTTCTTCCATACTGACCACTGGAGCAGATTCACCCTGTAATTAATTAATTATTTAGCCATTTAACAATATTAACTCTAACTCTATAAAATTACTCTACTCTACTCTACTCTGCTGTGCTACTCCACTATACTGTACTCTACTCGTCTCTACTCTACTGTACAATACTCTACTCTACTCTATTCTACTCTGCTTTGCTTTACTCTACTCTTCTCTACAATTCTCTACTGTGCTGTGCTTTACTCTAATCTACTTTACTCTGCTCTACTCTACTCTACTCTACATTACTCTTCTCTACTCTACTCTTCTCTGCTGTACTCTACTCTACTCTACTCTACTCTGTTCTGCTCTACTCTACTCTACTCTACTCTATGGCAGGATATTCTGTATAGTTCTGAGCGGTCGTGCTGCCTAAAGTTACTACTGTACTCTACTCTACTCTACTCTACTCTACTCTACACTACTACAGGATATTCTGTATAGTTCTGAGCGGTCGTGCTGCCTGAAGTAACTCTAATCTACTCTATTCTACTGTACTGTACTCTACTGTACTCTACTCTACACTACTCTACTCTATGACACTACTCTACTCTACTGTACTACACTACTCTACTATACTCTACTCTACTCTACTCTACTCTACTCTACTCTACTCTATTGCAGGACATCCTGTATAGTTCAGAGCGGTGGTGCTGCCTAAAGTAACTCTATTCTACTCTACTCTACTCTACTCTACTCTGAACTATACAGGATATCCTACAATAGAGTAGAGTAGAGTGGTCGTGCTGCCTAAAGTAACTCTACTCTACTCTACTCCACTCTATTACACTACACTATTCTACTCTGCTCTACTCTGCTCTACTCTACTCTTCTCTATTGCAGGACATCCTGTATAGTTCTGAGCGGTCGTGCTGCTTGTATCTGGCCAACCTGGTGGAGGGTACTTACCTGTTCCAGCTGCGTGTGAGCGACGGCCTTGGGAGGTCCAGCTCCGCCACCGCCACTGTGGAAGTGCGTCCCGGTAGGACCACTCAACACACACTACAATACATTACCACCCCAACACACATTACATTACATTACCGCTCAACACACATTACAATACATTACCGCTCAACACACATTACAATACATTACCGCTCAACACACACTACAATACATTACCGTTCAACACACACTACAATATATTACCGTTCAACACACATTGCATTACAATACATTATATTACATAGGACTGCTCAACACACATTACAATACATTATCGCGCAACACACATTACAATACATTACATTACATTATATTGTGGTACCGGTAGGACTGCTCAACACACATTACAATACATTACATTACATAGCACCACTCAACACACATTACATTACATTACATTACATAGGATTGGTCAACGCACATTACAATACATTACATTACATTACATTACATTACATTGTGGACCAGGTAGGACCTTCAGCACATATTACATTACATTACATTACATAGGACCGCTCAACACACATTTCATTCATATTACAAAAAGTGTGAGTAGAGTAACTTTATTGATCCCGGGGATGCACGCACATCCCAAAAAATACAATTGCCGTGGGTGCAGGACATCAAAGAATGCACAAGAAAAAGGAAGAAATATTCACACACCACAAAAAAGCTCCCTTGTCGTGATTTAATGACAAACTTTTTGTTGTTGTTTTTTTTATTATTATCATAGGTGGAGCTGGACAATCATTGTTTATTATTATTATTATTATTATTATTATTAATAATAATAATAATAATAATAATTCCCTCTGCTTCCTGGTTGTAGACCCGCGTGAGCGCGAGGAGGTGGAGCTTGAGCTGGCGGTGGGCGTGGCCCAGGTGAGTCAGCAGCAGAAGAGCACGGTGCTGCGCCAGCTGGCCGCCCTCCTGCACGTCCTCGACGCTGACATCGCACTCAAGGGACTCCACGACCAATCAGATATTAGGTACATTCACCAAGAGCCAATCAAATGTCTTGATACAGTACTGAACTGTAGGACAAATGAAGTCTCATCAGAGTGGTGTTCTCTCTGGGCTGGGTTTCATGTTTTAAAGGTGCATTGTGTAGGATGGTGGCCGGAGTAAGTATTACAACTATGCTGCTTATTGAAACTGTGCTGCCTATTGCCAAATTTATTTTTTCCATGAATATTTACTAAGTAATAAACTAATATTTACCAATATGACCAAAGTAAGTTTTGCTGTTTACAATATCTATTTCTGGAAATTCAAAATGGCGGACATGGAGAATGATGTATCTGATGCGTGTGTGTGTGTGTGTGTGTACCTGATGTGTGTGTGTGTGAATGTGTGTGTGTACCTGATGTGTGTGTGGTTGCAGCACGGTGATGAGGTTCTCAGTGCAGGGGTCGGACGGCACAATTCCCGGGCCGCGATTGGCCAAGCTGCTGAGGAACCAGCTGCTGAAGCAGAAGACTGACTTCCTGCTCTTCAAAGTGCTCCGAGTCGACACCGTCAGTCAGTACACACACACACACACACACGTGCAAACACACACACGCAGAGAGACAGACACACACACACAGAGACACACACACGCAGACACAGAGACACACACACGCAGACACAGAGACACACACACGCAGACACAGAGACACACACACGCAGACACAGAGACACACACACGCAGACACAGTTTGTACACAGGCACACACGCATATGCGCCCGCAGGCACACATGCACACACACACACACAGACACACGCACACACACACACTCACATGCAGAGACACACACACACACACACATGCACACTCACTCTCTCACACACACAGTAGTACACACACACACGCACACACACACAGCAGTACACACACACACACACACACACACACACACACACACAAACACACACACACACACACACTGTATACTATGCATTTCACTGGTATATTTCTGTATATTTTCAACCACTTTCACATGTGAATTGTTAAAGCACAAAAGACATGTGCATAGTGCTGTCACAGCTCATGCTGAATATTGAGTAGATAAAGAAACTAAAAGTGTGTGTGTGTGTGTGTGTGTGTGTGTGTGTGTGTGTGTGTGTGTGTGTGTGTATGTGTGTTTGCGTGTGTGTGCGTGCGTGCGTGCGTGCGTTGCCCTCAGTGTGTTTGCTGCGCTGTTCTGGGCGAGGCCAGTGTGACCCTGTCAGTAAGAGCTGTGCCTGTGACCCCCTCTGGATGGAGAACCCCTTCCAGCGCCTCCTAGAGGATGGAGAAAGCAACTGCGGTAAGTACACATTCACCCTGAACCATAGGCATACAGCAGGTGTCACCAACGTGGTGCCCACGGGCGCCAGGTAGTCTTCTAGGAGCTTCTGAGGTGCCCTCCAAGGATGTTAATAAATAGTGACGACTATAAGCTTTTAGTCACAGTTAGTGTTTAAATATGAAATTATTTCTTTATACGCAAATTATCATTCAATCATAGTGTGATTTGGGAATGATGTCAAGATATCAGTAGAGGATTTTGAACAAAAGTAGCCCTTGGTAGCCCTCGGCAGCCCTCTGACCCAGAAAGGTTGGGGATCCCTGTCATACAGTATATCTGCAGTGTAGACATACCCTAATTTAAATATCCTCTTTGCCTTTGACATGCCTGTGCCTACCATTGGTTCTTTCTTACCCAAGCCCGGGATAAGCCTTGCTTGTGACTGAGACTGTGATGAAATACAACGACTTTTGCTCAAGACATTAGACAATTAATTAATGACTTTACATGGGGACCAAAACACATTTTTAAAATGTGTAACATGCGTTATGTAAACATGAAGACGCTCTGTGAATGTTCTGTACCATGTGTTTTTGGAAAAAAGGTTCGCACACTCCTTTGAATTTTGTTCTTCTTTAAGTTATTTTTTCTTCTTTTTATTAATTCATTCAATGTCGAAACGTCATCATGCTTGCCATTGAATGAATGAATAAAAAGAAGAAAAAATAACTTAAAGAAGAACAAAATCCAAAGGAGTGTGCAAACCTTTTTTTAAAAAATACCTAATCTTTTTGTTCAGCACTAGGGAGTATGCACAAGTAACTCTCTACATCTGTACCATGTGTAACATGTGTTCTCTTCCTGTTCAGAGTGGAATGTGCTGTACGTCATGGTGTCGGGGTTCCTGGGGCTGGTCCTCGTCCTCTCCGTCAGCTGGACCTGTCTCTGCTGCTGTAAAAGGTACAGCCAGCTCTTGTTATGCCATTCATTTCATTACACCAGGGGTGGGGAACCTTTTTCATTCGAGGGGCCACTTCAAATTCATCCAAGGATCGTACTATGAACACAAACCAGGATTCCCCCCTGCACTTTATGCCTATGTTGAAGGTAGACACCTAAAAATCAGACCCCAGCTTCTCTAGGTCCCCTGAATATGACTTAAGTGTATTGCAAATGTAATGTCTAAGATTCCTTTACAAAATATGTCACATTTCATGTGAAGCTGCTTGACATTAAAATTGCATCAGGGGCCGCGTAAAACGGCCTCAAGGGCCGCAAACGGTCCTCGAGACATACGTTCCCCACCACTGCATTACACTTTACAGCTGTCTCATGTAATACCATACCTTTCATTACATTTAACAGCGGTCTATTGTTATACCATACCTTTTGTTACACTTTACAGCGGTCTCCTGTAATAGCATACATTTCATTACACTTTACAGCGGTCTCTTGTAATACCATACATTTAATTACTTGGCTGACGGAAGTACAGCAACTACATATTTTGTCAAAATTGCATTTAAACTGGAAATTGTGTTAATTAGCCCAACTGGGAAACTCCAACTCCCATTGTCATTGTGACACAGCACTCCACAGCACACAAGTGTTCACTGCACACTGCTCACAACGAAATTGCATTTATGCCTCACCCATGCAAGGGGGCAGCCCCCAATGGCGCCCCAATAGATGCTATAGCTCACAGTGCCACATTTTGTACTCACATACACAATGCATGTAGGCATACTACACAGCATACTCAATGTATCCACACTTACTACACCGCATACTCAATGTATCCACACTTACTACACCGAATACTCAATGTATCCACACTTACTCAATGTATCCACCACACATACTACACACCAAACATGCATCCATGCACAGATATTCATCTGTAAACATAGTTATGGTGAATGATTCCAATCTCTGATTCTGCTTGTGATTAAAGGACCAGACGCACCAAAGTAAGAAAGAAAACCAAATACACCATCCTGGACAACATGGACGAGCAGGAGAGGATGGAGCTGAGGCCGAAATACCGTAAGGAACCTGATTTCTGGGGAATTACTTTTAAAGCGACACTGTGCAGGAAATGGTCAAAAAAGGTACTGCAACTATGCTGCTTATTGAAACTGGGCTGCCTATTGCCAAATTTGACATTTACATGAAAGTTAACGAAGTAATAAACATTTTTTTTTCTAGTATGGTCCAAGTAGAGTCATTTTTGCAGCTAAAAATGGCTATTTTTGGAAATTCAAAATGGCGGACCATGGAGAAGATCCCCCTTTTCATGTATGAAAAGTGCAATTTTTCCAGATATAATGAATACTTAAGAATTTGATGCTGGTGGTAAGTATTCATGAAAAAGGTAACATTAGTGAATGGGCAGCATGGACTCTGGAAATAAACAACTAAAAATCTCACAGTGTCCCTTTAACGGTGCAGTATATACAGTAATTACCGGTAGTTTATTTCCAGAATTCATGCTGCTCATTCACAAATGTTTCCCTTTTCACAAATACTTACCACTACCATCAAATTCTAAGTATTCATTATGACCTTGAAAATCTTCTCCATGTCTTCATGACATTTTTAGCCACGAAACCTAATACTGTACTTTGGCCATATTAGGGTTTTTTTTGTCATAGTAGTACATATTAGTTTATTACTGATCAAATTCCACAATAGGCAGTACAGCTTCAATGAGCAGCATAGTTGCAATACCAATCTTACATACTGCATGGACCATTATAAATGCAGTGTAGATCTGTAAGTGCAGAATCAGTTCAAATATTTTACAGTCTAGTGTAGGATGTTTCCCCTAGGGGCTGTTATTGAGCCCCAAGGTGGCGTTGACAAGGATACAGCAGAATTTGGAATCATTTCAGTGAGATTCTTCTAGTCGTGTGCTACCACTGTGGTGAAATAACATCGAGTGGAGGAACTACACTCTAGAACTTAATTAAGCTGCTAAGTTAAATTAACTAAGTTAAATAATACAGCAGAATTGACTGTGTCCAGGGGGTGGCAGCCTGGCTAGTAAAGAGACACCTGTTTGTACAGTATTGACAAACTACTGACTCAAAAAACCCTCCACACATGTCACATTTGATTGGCTTCTTTCTCCTTAGACATCAAGCACAGGAGCACGGAGCACAACTCCAGCCTCATGATGTCGGAGTCGGAGTTCGAGAGCGAGCAGGACACCATCTTCAGCCACGACCGCTCGGACCGGCCCCGCAACCGCTCCAACGGCGCCGTCAGGAACGGAGACGCCTTCAGCTTTCGCTCCGTGGACAGCTGAGCTGAGCCGGACCGGCCAGCCCGACAGCCTTCTGTCTCCCTCCAAAACACCAACACACATGAAGGACTGCAACCTGTTTATCATCGACTTTCAAATCTCTTCGAGAATTGGTCTGACCAAGAGTATAACAATTAACATTTCCCAAACGGCATGGTTGACCCGCCTGCCTTGGTTTGCTACTGGTTGTTTGCCTTCCCGACAAAGTGGGAGGAGTTCCCGATTTTTCCGTAGCTCGGAAACGATATTTGTATTGCTCCTGGCCTGACTAGAAGCATCGCTGAAGGTGTTGCGTCAATAGGAGGGCGCGGCCTGGCTAGGACTGCTGTTCTCTCCCCAGGGGGTTGGCTATCGGCCTGCTCAGGGGTCAAGGCCATAGGTGCCGGAAAGGGGGATGCAGTGGTGCATTTTCATCCCCACTTTTGGGCTCCCTAAATGAGGCTTTCTCAACGTTTACTGCAGACAAATGAGTGGAATGCTGCAGCAGTAACATTGTTAAGAAATAAAGAACGAAGAAAAGAAAATGAAAAACAGAAAAGAAAATGCGCCACCACTTTCTCCCAGAGCCTACTCCTGTATGTGGACACATGGACTTCACTGGGTGGAGTAGTTCACACGAACAGACCAGAGAATGTAAATAAGATGGACGCTCGCTCATCTTGCATATGACTACTAACTTAAAATGCTTGGATCCCTGTCTCTCTTGTGCATTGCATAATTATTTCCTGAAACAAGAGATCTGTCTTTAAAGTCATTTTTGTATTATTTATTTATTTATTTGATTGGTGCAATGTGCGCTGAGCTTACAAAGAACATAATCTATCAATTTAAAATGTGTCCCTCGTCAAAAAATATATGAAGTTCTCGATTTGTATAAAATACTTGAAGTACAGAATCCTGTGAATGTTTGCAAAAGTTTTGCCCTCTATCCCTTGATAACTCTCTAATCCTAATATGTGAAAATAATATTCCTTTATTCTATTGGAGGCAAGAGAACATCCACTATGAAAATGGCTAACCATGGAATGATCCATTATGGCACTTTGTTTAAATTGTGCAAAAACATAGGATGCAAGATTTTGTAGAAGTGTTACTGTAATGGAGGCTAACTAGCAGAGTTGGCGTGGAAAGTTAGTAAAACCTCCCTCCCAAAGCTTCATAAAGTGTCGATGCCGTAGGACCGGGAGACTAGTCCCTTGGTCCAGCAGTATTGTACTGTGACTCCCATTGACGTGGTGAAGAGTTCGCGCCCCTGAGGGGGACGTAGTGCGCAGTAATACGTCGGGTTACATTACCATGCTGACGATGGCCCACCAAATTTAGCATGCCTTCTACTGTACATTCACTAGTTCGCCCTTGAGTGCTCGGTGTACAGTAAGCATGTTCGGCATACGGAAGCCTATCTGGATCCGGGATGCTTTAAAGTGGTAGTTCGCTATTTTAGACATTAAACCCTGTTTGTGTGACTTCTGGGGTGAAGTAGAGATGTTCTCATCACAATTTTGACATTTGGTGCTGAACGGAGCATTTGGGTATTCAGGACTGCAGCCCCCCCACCTTTACATTGACTCCAATGAAGCACTCAAGCAATCGATCATAAAATGGCATTAAACTTTCGTTTGCAGAGACATGAAACTCACCGAGTGGTCAGAGGTGGGCAGCGATATGTTGGCTCGAAAATCACCGCGAAATACGCTTCCAGAGAAGATATATTCATTATTGTCCGTCTTCATTGATTGTATTGGTTTGACTAGTATTACTCCGCGCAACCGGAAATGGGGGTGCGTTTGTTTACGTTACTATCTATGGTTTGTATGCAAGCTGTAGTTTTTGTAGCCAGTCCCGCTCAAAGATAGCCGTTCTACCTCACTCCTTGATGTCTACACAAACAACACACTATCGCTACCTACTGGCTGGATGTCTACTGCTATTCAACGGTGTCTGGGGAAAAATAGGGTCAATTTTCGGGTCAATTTATCGCTGTCTACCACTGACCACACGGTGAGTTCCATGTCTTCTCAAACAAAAGTTTAATGCCATTTTATAATCGATTGCTTGAGTGCTCTATTGGAGTCAATGTAAAGGTGGGGGGGCTGCAGTCTTGGATACCCAAATGCTCCGTTCAGCACCAAATGTCAAAATTGTGATGAGAACATCTCTACTTCACCCCAGAAGTCACACAAACCGGGCTTAATGTCTAAAATAGCGAACTACCACTTTAAGCGAAGACCATGCGGGACAAGATCCACTCACACCTGCACCCCCCTGTGTGTAGAGCAGGGGTGGGGGACCTATGTCTCGAGGGCCTTGAGGACGTCTTATCCAGCCCCCGATGTAATTGTAATGTCATGGAGCTTCACATGGAATATGACATGTTTTGTAATCTTAGAAATTTCATTTACAATACAATGAAGCAGGGCCGGAGCTATAGGGAGGGCCAGAAGGGCATTTGCCCCTGGGCCCAGGGCACTCTTGCATTGGTGGTGGGGGCCCAATTGTGATCTTGTCAGGTCATATAGGTGGCCCTATATGTGTGTTTTGCCCTAGGGCTCTGTGCACAATTGTTCCGCCACTGCAGTGAAGTTATATTTTCAGGGGACCTAGTGAAGGTGGGGTCTGTTGTAAAGGTGGCACTGGCCACCTTCAATGGGGCACCTAAGTCACGCCCTCTACTTCCTGGTTCATGGGGCAGGGGGAGTCAAAAAATAATTACTGGTCTTGAAAATGAGTGTTTTTTTTTGACACCAATCGAAACCTTGGACCTCCACCTATGCACCACAAATCCAAAAATCACTCATTTTCAAGCCCAGTAATCATTTTTTGACTCCCTCTGCCCCATGAACCAGGAAGTAGAGGGCGTGACTTAGGTGCCCCATATAGGTCTTAAGTGCAGGGGGAAATCCTGGTTTGTTTTCATTGTACGGCCCTTGGAGGACTTTATAAAATTTGAAGTGGCCCTTGAATGAAAACGGTTCCCCACCCCACCCCTGCTTTAAGCGGAGATTATGCGGGACAAGATCCGCTTGCAACCTGTGTATCCCTTGCCCCTGTGTGCAGTAGAGAGCAGGGTTGCCAGATGAGGCTGATAATTTCCAGCCCAAAACATGCTCAAAACTCGCCTAGAAGCACAAAATCCCGCCCAATTCTATTGATTTCTATGGCAGAAATTGGGCGGGGTTTTCTGCGAAATGCCATTTTTACCCGCACACGGCCATCCTCAGCAGCCCAATTGGGCGGGAAACAGCCCAATCTGGCAACACTGGTAGAGAGACGGTAGAGTGGGTCCACTAGTGTAGTGGAATAGAGGGGGTGGGGCAATTCGACAGCCTTCGCACAAGACAGATGAATTAAATCTCCATGAAGGCGGAAGCATGTCATGACAGCTGTCAGTTACTCAGCGGGCTTCCTCCCGAACTACATTTATGGAATCAACATTAAACTCATGACATTTCGCTCATATGCATACCGTTCATACGCTCACAGGCAGAGGAAAACAATTGCATCCAGGTACTGGGGCTGACACTAAGAAGCTGGCTAAGGTGCAAACTAGGTGAAGTTAAGGGTTAAATAATCTAATAGAAGAGCCTGAGTCCTCACGTTCTTAAGAAAATGAGGAGTCCAGGCTCTTCTATTAGTTGATTTACCTCTTAATGTAACCTGATTTACTCTTGAACCAGCTTCTTAGTATAGGCCCCAGATATTGCTATTATGCCTGTTTGTTTCTGCACTGCTCTGTTTGATAAAAAACAACCTCTTTTTGTTGCTGTCCCAAATAAAAGCTTCAGCTGCTGTTGTTGTCAATTCTTTTCTCATAAAACAACAGTACAGTCGTAATTGTAGAAAGCAGAGATTTCTACAAAGTACTTTTCTGTAAGTAAAAAAAAATCACATTGACAAACATCAACATGTATAAATGTTCAATGAATCACATGTTTTAATGGTTATAAATTAATGTTCAATAATTACAAAGAAATCAGTATTTACACAAGTTAGAAATGTACAGTAAGAGCATGATAGGTAGGGGGCGGAGCATGCAGACACAGCTTGCAGATGGCACTTAAGGTAGACAACATTTGGCAACAAAACTACTGTTAATGCGATCATGGGAGAAAACTTACTTTAGATTTTCAAGACAATTTCAACTGGAAAGTTAACACTTTTGGGGGAACAATTTTAGTGACTAGTGCCTATTTTTTTTCTTTTTTTCACAATGAAATGAAACGGTCTGAAATACTATACATCTCTCAGTGGTCAGATACTGGCTTCCTACCCATGGAACGCAAAGGATGTTGAATAATGAACTAATGAAAATTGTTATCAAATGAAATATTGCGAAACCGTACAGCTGCTACCAATTAATAAAACGAAATATTAGTGTCCAGCAGCATCATAGAATATTTTTTTATAAACGAAGGTTCACCTAAAAAATCTAAATAGATGACTTTACAGTACAGTACAGTACGGTTAAAAATGCGCAAGCATGTTCATGTCAGGCAAGTCAGTTCACTTACAAAAATAGAACGATTCATACAACTAACACATTGTCTGGATTAGCAAACAAATTGATAACACCTACAGACACCAGTTAGGGCGGCAAGTTATGAGGGGACACCATAACACTGGTGACTGAAGAGTACTTTGTGCGTATCTTTTTCTGTTTATTATTTCTTTATTGTTAAGGGTTCATCATCTCTATCATAACAGTCTCAGTTTGCTGTATTAAGAAACATTTTTGATGCTTTATCCATTCAAACGTCTCTGTTTAAGGACCAGCAATGTATGATTGTGCTTTTTTAAACTTCTTTTCCCCTTTTCTTGGTGGGACGGAGGCATGCGTAAGACGACTTAAGTCTTACTCTTCTGTAGATTGCTGAATAATATTGATGAATAGTTATTGTTTATTATTTGACGTACAGCTCAAAAGATGCAGATAGACTGAATTCACAGTGTCATGTATTTGTCATTATGTGATACGGTGTGTCTGCTATGTGCTACTATGTGACTACTACAGTACAGTACAGTACATAGTCGCCACTAATTGTCTAATAAGACTCCCTCCCTTCTTACCCTGTAGCCACACAAACACACAGACACCCTGCGTGCGATTTGTAAGGGGGGTGGGGTTGGGATTGTCCCTCCTTCTGGTTTTGACATCTGATCTTTTTATACATAGGTTTCCCGTTCACAAACATTCACGCTGTGATGAGGGGCACGATGCTAAGCAGCCACAGACGTGAGCTCGTTTTTTGAGTGACAGCAGTTTCCAACTATTAGAGGCTGAACAGTGTGCAGTCAGGAATTGTTTACAAACGGGAAACCCATTACTGTATTTAAAAAAAATCATCGCTGTTTACTGCAACTTTACGGCAACTTACTGCAATTTATATTGCTTAAAATCTGAAATGTACCCCCGCCCCCCTCTGATGTTTCGACAAATCGCACCCTGCAGACCAGGCTTGTACGAAATTCTGAATTGAATGAATTTCAATTCAAAGTAATGCCATAATACGAACACTAGGTGGTGTCATTACCTTGAATTTCTTTGAATTTAATCTACACCACCCATTGAAAGTACATAAAACACCACCACCTAGTGTTCGTATTATGGCATTACTTTGAATTGAAATTCTTTCAATTCGGAATTTCGTACAAGCCTGCTGCAGACCCCTATGGCACGCCTCATGGGTTGAGGCCTCCAATGCACATGTACTTGACGTCCAGGTACTCCTCGATGCCGTACTTGGAGCCCTCGCGGCCCAGGCCGGACTGCTTGACCCCGCCGAAGGAGGCCTCGGGGGTGGACAGCAGCGCCTCGTTCACCCCCACCATGCCCACCTCCAGCTCCTCGGCCACACGCCAGATCTGACTGAGGTCCTGCGAGTAGAAATAACCTGGCGGGCAAGAAATAATGATAATATATTATTATTAATAATAATAATACAAAGTCAATCGTCATCAGTCAAAATAACACAATGACATTTTACAGGACAGAATGAATGTGTATGTTCTGATCTGATCTGGCTAATGTCCTGGGAGTAGAAGTAACCTGGCGGACAAGAGAAATAATAACAATTATAATAATACATAATCATTTTTATGGAGCACATTTAAAGATACATAAATACAATCTACAGAGCAGAATGTTAAAATAGAAGTATGTTCTGATCTGATCTGGCTAATGTCCTGCCAGTGGAAGTAACCTGACGGACGAGAAAAATAATAATATATATATATTAATAATAATACATTTTACATGGAGCGCCTTTCAAGATACACTAGGACACTTTACAAGATTAAAGTAAAGTGTATACTTTACAAGATTACAACAAGGACACTCACATTACATTACATTACCTTGCATTTGGCAGACACTTTTTTTAACGACTTACAATCGAGGACATAATCATAGCTGACACTTTACAAGATTGCAATTTGCAACTTCACAAGATGCCTTTCAAGACACACAAATACACTTTACAGAGCAGAATGTTAAAATAGAAGTATGTTCTGATCTGATCTGGCTAATGTGAGTAGAAGTAACCTGACAGACAATAAAACACCAAAAAAGTTTGTTGACTGCGCCTATACTTTGGTTTTATACCCATTCTTTTGTTACTTTTCGGCTGCAACAATTTTGAGCATGAGACATTTTCTGCTACAGACAAGAAAAATGACAGCCATGACACTCTTGGCAACTTAGGGGAAAAAAAGACGTTACTGTAGTAAATAATTAAGTCTACTATAAAAAAGATTATAGTAAATCATTAAGTCAGCATTATATAATTAACAGACCTGCAAGGCCGACGTTGCACGCATTGGCAATGGCAAGAGCTTCATCCTCTGTGTTGAATCTGGAAAAGAACAAATAAGGTGAAAACTCATGTCAGACTTATTATTTTGCCTTTAAAATAAAAAAGGGAATGCTGTGTAAATTCCTTTTGCTATTCACAGCATAGCCACAAAATAGCCTCTTGATAAAAAAAAACTTTTAAATAACTTCAGTTAATTCAATTTACTTAAGATTGCGGATGCATTATTTGTCCCAAAAACGGACAATTAAATTTGACATTCCAAGTCTCAATAAATGAACCTGCCTCTCATCAGCTGCTATGTTTCTCCTTCAACATCACAATACCATCTGATCAGGATCCTTAAACAAATCCTTACATGCGATTGGATAAACGATCTATCGGTCACCTTTACTGACGTGCCGCCTCAGCCACTCACAATGAACTGACCCCATGGCGCAGCGGAGATCGACAGGTGGAAGAAACACCACCCAGCTACATACGTATGGAAAATCCCACCCGGCTATCCTGATATCCTGATATCCTCATATGCTCAGAAACACCTTCGACTTTTAGGTGAGGAAACCTTGCGTGGTGGAGTTTGGTGAAACAGCCAGATGCCAGGGTATCAATGTATAGTCCAAGTCCTGAATGTCTCCTCGCGGGTGCAGAGCATGTCAGTAGCTCACAGTACTCTGCACAATATCTCTTCTCCACAATATAGTATGAACCAAACATATTAGAGTTGATGAGTTGTCTCTTCTGGTTTGACTCACTTGAGGACGGGGACTAGAGCATGTCTATAGCTCACAGTGCTCTGCTCAGTATCTCTTCTCCATTATAAATGAACCAAACATACTCCTTATTCCATATGCTTTATGTCTATAAATGAGTTATGAATAAATGAGTTATTTCCCCTGGTTTGACTCAGGACGGGGACTAGCGCCCCAAAGGTCTCCTCGCGGGTGCAGAGCATGTCTATAGCTCACAGTGCTCTGCTCAGTATCTCTTCTCCATTATAAATGAACCAAAAATAATTTTTTGGTAACACTTTATTTTAGGGACACATCTACAAGTATAAGCACTAGAGATGCACCGGATCCAAGATCCGGTTCCGGATCCGGCAGGATGATAGGGTTTTTCACAGGATCCGGATCCGGCTCCAGGATCCTGGATCCTGGATCCGGTAGCCGAGGCTTTTCAGTCAAAACAGTTTGAGCCAACGTGATAAAAAGGGCCCACGTGTGTGAGTAGGCTATGTGTTTCAACCCTCCGGCAGGATCTTAAGCAGTGGATCCGGTATCCGGCAGGATCCTAAAAATCAGGATCCGGTGCATCTCTAATTAGCACTAATACATACAATGTTAATGCCTGCATAAGTAACTTGTAAGGCATGTACTAAGCAAACGCTAAGGCCTACTAGGTCCTTACTAAGGTTAAATTGGTAATAAATCCCTTATTGTGCATGAACAAGACATTTGCGAATACATGCCTAACAAATGTTTGATTTTGCTTTGTACATGTCTTACAAGTTACTTATACAGGGACATTGTAGGTATTAGTGCTAATAGATGTATCCCTAAAATAAAGTGTTACCAATATTTTTTATGTCTGAGTTGTTGCCCCTGGTTTAACTCTTAGTCACATTTCATTTCTACTCACTTGAGGAGGGGCCCGAAGGTCTCCTCGCGGGTGCAGAGCATGTCAATAGCTCACAGTACTCTGCACAATATCTCTTCTCCACAATATATGAAACAAACATACTATTTTTTTATGTCTGAGTCAGGGGTTCCCAACCTTTTTCAACGTGGGGCCCACTCGAAATTGTCAAAATGTTCAGGGCCCACCTCTGACCCAATTAAGAATAAAACTCAAATAAATCAATAGCAACACACCAAAATGTGATTATAATTTGTAGAAAATTATTCCAAGGCCCAATTGGAATATCTTCAGGGCCCACCAGTGGGCCCCCGTCCATAGGTTGAAAATCACTGGTCTGAGTTGTTTCCCCTGGTTCAACTCTTAGTCCCATTTCGTTTCTACTCACTTGAGGACGGGGAGGAGGGGCCCGAATGTCTCCTCGCGGGTGCAGAGCATGTTGGTGGTGACGTTGGTGAGCAGCGTGGGCTCCATGAAGGACCCCTCCAGCCGCTTGCCCCCCCTGACGATCACTGCCCCCTGGGACACCGCATCCTGCACCTGGTGCTCCACCTGCAGGAGAGAAACAGAACTGACATTAGCCACACAAACACTCTGAACGCTACAAGAGCGACAAAGGCACCGGAAGTAATTGTATAAACACACAGGGTGGAATACATATATGTGGACTCCCGTCCTTCACTTGTGCTTGTGGTATTGCGTTTGCTGACGCCTCGCCTCCGTGGAGAAAACAATACAGTTTCCCCGCTGTCAGCCTAGCCACAACAGCTTTTGGGGGACTGTTATATCCTTCATTCACCATCCCATTTGCAAATGAGAAAATTACATTAGAATTAAGCTTTAGTGAGGTATTGAAATATACAATTCTGTTGTCTGTGATGTCATCACAAGGTCACAAAGAGGCAAGTGAGCAAGGGAGGACGGGAGTCCGCATATCGCAGTGATTCTCAAACTGTGGGCCGGGGCCCACTAGTGGGCCCTGAAGGTATTCCAAGTGGGCCTTGAAATCATTTCCTAAAAATCTAAATCATTTGTTTGTGTGTGTCGCCATTGATTTATTTGAATTTTATTGTTTATTGAGTCAGAGGTGGGCCCCTAACATTTGTGAAAACTTGAAGTGGGCCCCAAGCAGAGAGATTCTAGAATGAGAGGGGACATATGGCGGCCATCTTGGTGACGCCTCCGGGGTGCTATTTCGCGATTAAGTAGACCAGATCTGAGAGTCAATGGGAAAAATGAATGGGGAAACTGAGTGTAGGACGGAGGGGAACCCAGCGGTTGTGAAACCCATATGGTTGAAACGACCGTGAAAAACTGATCAATCTAGACTACTTGGTTGTGTCATACGAGTCAAAATAAAGCTTTTTAAGCCACTTTTCTCACGGTTTTTTTGACAGAGCGCAGGCGCAGTAGTTCCATAACGGCACGAGAGCAACGGCTTTTCACAACTGAGCATGTGCATAATTTCGCGTGCGCCGATGCAGCCAGATGATTGGATCACTGGCAACGCAGCTCAGCAGGCACATTGGCTCTTGTTACCAGAAAGGCGGGAGATGTGCGGGTAGACGCCATATTTGCGTTACGAATCTTCACCGTTAACTTCTATGTACCTGTCCTATCTCCCCTTACTAGAATATTTCTCTGCCCCAAGTTGGAAAAGGTATATTGCGCATATTGGCATATTGCAATCC
Organism: Engraulis encrasicolus; assembly: GCF_034702125.1. Classification (NCBI taxonomy): domain Eukaryota; kingdom Metazoa; phylum Chordata; class Actinopteri; order Clupeiformes; family Engraulidae; genus Engraulis; species Engraulis encrasicolus. The sequence goes on along the minus strand of NC_085861.1, from coordinate 5,465,783 downwards.
ACACAATGAGTCTGAATAGGATAAGCCCTGTCACGTGTACTGTACCTTCTCTGCGGCGCGGGGGTTGATGAGGGGTCCCTGGGTGGTGGCGGGATCGGACCCGTGGCCCAGCCTCAGCTCCGCAGACATGGCCTTGGCCAAGCGCTCCACAAACACGTCGTGCACACCACTCTGCACCAAGAAGCGGTTGGAGCACACGCACGTCTAGAGGAGACACATTAAGTCAAGTCAGGTCAAGTGTACTTCATTGTCAAATACCTATGTTACAGGGTTAGCACAGAAGTTCGAAATTGCATTTAACCAGTCTCCAATGTGCAGTTTAACTAAAACATTTAAATAAGACATTGATAATAATCTCTCTCTCTCACACACACACACACACACACACACACACACACACACACACACACACACACACACACACACACACACACACACATCCATTGACTTTCACTGGCTTAGCGTCAGGCTCCCTCTTTTAACTTGGCCAACGATTTTAACTGTATTAAGCCCCAAAATAGTGGCATACCCCTTTACATTAAGAGAAATCGGAGCTTGGTGTGCAGACTTTATTTTTCAGTTTTCATAATTACAACCCTCAACACCATCAAAAGTGCCATACTTTTAGGATTACATTACAAAAGATAACAGAAGTGCCATATTTTTAAGATTACATTACATTTAGCCGACACATTTATCCACAGCAACTTACAAGCTGCAATGTTAATACACTACACACAGTCTTATGTGACACACAAGTGTATTTCATACGTGGTGCGGTATCTGTTGGGCAGCACCTTTAACTTGTCTATCCAATTTCTCTTATGTACCTAACATCTTTATGTACCTAATTCGCTTTGAACATCCGGTAACGCTTTACTTTACGGTACAGTATTTATAGTGTACTTTCTGCGTAACAACAGGGTAACAGACAGAAGTTACATGGTATCGAACAAGTAAAAAGGGGGTAATTACAAAGTAAATACTATGTAATACACATATCTCAAGAATTACTATGAAACTACTGCGTATTTTCTAACCATCTAATCATCAAACTTCTCTCTGTTACCCTGTTGTTACCCAATTAATGGTATTTACTTTGTAATTACCCCCTTTTTACCCATTAGATACCATGTAACTTCTCTCTGTTACCCTGTTGTTACCCAGAAAGTACAGAGTAATTACATATGGTAACTGTACCGTAAAGTAAAGCGTTACCGAACATCCTTTTTAAATCCTTTACTTATTTTGCTTTATCATTGTGTTGGACATTGTTGCCAGTGTTGCAACTGTACACTGCGCCTAGATGTCTTGCTTATTATCCAATTTGCCTTGTTACTTTCCTATTATTTAATGTTGCTTCTATTGTGTTGTCAGTGCTGCAACTGTACACTGCACCTTGAGGTCTTTGTTTACTTTTGCTACTTTTTAATGCATCGTCCTCTTCTTTACTCTGTGTAGGACAATGCTATCAGTGGTGCAACTGTACACTGTGCCTTACCCTGTTCTTGTTTAAATTGCTCCTTGTAAGTCGCTTTGAACAAAGGCGTCTGCTAAATACTAATGTAATGTAGATGTAATGTCTACTTGCTGGTTACCAGAATGCATCAAACTGGCAAAGTGCGCATGTGCGCTGCATCGCAAAAGTATCACTGCTTCATCACGAACGAACCCAATACAGTAATACTGTATGCCATCTGCTGACACTGAAATATTGCATGAATGAGTGCCGTAAAGTTGTCCCCCTACCGTACCTGGCCAGAGTTGCGGAACTTGGAGGCCATCAGGCCATTGACACAGAAAAGTATTTCATATGTGCAGTATCTTTTGGGCAGCACCTTTAACATGTCTACTTGCTGGTGTGACGGGGGTGTTCCTGCACAGTTCGTCCCCATAGGAGTGTGAACCTGCCACCTCGTCAACTACATCGCTTCGGCAATGGGAGTCACAGTACGAGCACGCTGAGCTAAAGGGCCGGTCTGATAGCCCAACGCTATACCACATTGTATTGAGGCTTCGGGAGGGAGGTTTACTAACATTCCACGCCACACTCTGCTAGTTGGCCTCCGTAACACTGGTGTTGTTACGTCGAAATATTCATATGCCATCTGCCTACCGTACCTGTCCAGAGTTGCGGAACTTGGAGGCCATGGCTCCTGCCACTGCCTTGTCGATGTCAGCGCTGTCGAAGACGATGAAGGGGGCGTGGCCCCCCAGTTCCATGGAGGCTTTCTTCACTGTGCTGGACGCCCACTTCAGCAAGATCTGGAGAGGGAGACATGTTCATGATAATGGGTTACTATGCTTTCCCGCCCAATTGGGCTGCTTAGGATGACAGTCTGCGGGTAAAAAGGGCATTTGGTTGGGTTTTTCTGCAGATTTATGGCCATAGAAATCAAAAGAGTTTCATTCAAATTGGGCGGGCTTTAGTGCCTCCAGGTGGGTTTTGAGCATTTTTTGGCTGAAAATCCCCAGCCTCAACTGGTAACCCTGGTCTGAATGTACTACATGTCTCCGGTGCTTAGCCCTTACCAGGCGATCACACCGCCGGCGTTGAAAGAGCTACAACACTGCTGACTCCTGCCTGGAAAGCACAGGTCAGGGCGTTGCACGCGGCAAAGGATTCAACCTGAAGCATTGGACCAAGAATCTCGACCAACCGAAGTTCGTGTTTAGAAAATGATGAACATTCCATTGGCTGATGCCTGCTGGCGTCGAGCTCATTACATATTTTTAGATGAAGTTCAACTTTTGACGCCCTCGGCTTTTGACTCCCTCGACTCTAGAAAAGCTTTTGCGGCTTTTAACGCTTCTGCCACCTGCTCTCCCATACAAAGTCAATTACCTCCGTACCTTTCCACGCGTTCAACGCCGGCGGTGTGATCACACGGTTAACCCTTACCTTGCCGGTGGCGGTGGAGCCGGTGAAGGAGACTTTGGCCACCAGGTTGTCTGTGCAGAGCAGCTCCCCCACAGCAGGAGTCGTCTCCCGGGAGCAGGGCACCACGTTAAACACCCCCGCGGGGATACCCGCCTGCTCCGCCAGCTGTAGGATACACACACACACACACACGCACACAAAGGGGCATATATTTACATTATTTTACATACTGTATAATCCCCCTAATCATCCATCAGTTAGCCGGGTGCTACAATGCTCTCATGGGATTTCCAGGTAATAGATCCATCTCTTTGGTTACACTTCCCGACATGCTGTAACATCGTTATTACAATCACCACGCCTCGCTGTTGTCCTTCACTTCCTGCATTCAGAATACTGCTATGCAATGCTACCAAATGTTTTCCATTGAAACACAGTGATGAATTAGTATCCAGGTAGCAGGTGTATCCAGGCGTGCCTCGTACCTCGGCCAATGCCAGTGCAGAGAGGGGGGTGTCTTCTTGTGTGTGTGTGAAGGGTGTTAAATACTAGTATAAGAGTGTATAGGAGTGCCACGTACCTCGGCCAATGCCAGTGCAGAGAGGGGGGTGTCTTCTTGTGTGTGTGTGTGTGTGTGTGTGAATGGTGTTAAATACTAGTATAAGAGTGTATAGGAGTGCCACGTACCTCGGCCAAGGCCAGTGCAGAGAGCGGGGTGTCTTCTTGTGTGTGTGTGTGTGTGTGTGTGTGTGTGTGTGTGTGTGTGTGTGTGTGTGTGTGTGGTGTTAAATACTAGTATAAGTATCCAGGTAGCAGGTGTTTCCAGGCGTGCCTCGTACCTAGGCCAATGTCAGTGCAGAGGGCGGGGTGTCTTCTTGTGTGTGTGTGAACGGTGTTAAAGGGACACTGTGCAGGAAATGGTCAAAAAAGGTACTGCAACTATGCTGCTCATTGAAACTGGGCTGCCAATTACCACATTTGATCTTCACATGAAAGTTTACAAATATTTTCTAGTATGGTCCAAGTACAGTCATTTTTGCAGCTAAAAATAGCTATTTTTGGAAATTCAAAATGGCGGGCCATGGAGAAGGTCCCCCTTTTCATGTATGAAAAGTGCCATTTTTCCAGTCATAATGAATACTTAGAGTGTGATGGTGGTGGTAAGTATTCATGAAAAAGGTAACATTAGTGAATGGGTAGCATGAATTCTGGAAATAAACAACTAAAAATCTCACACAGTGTCCCTTTAAATACTACTAGTATAACAGTGTATAGGAGTGCCCCGTACCTCGGCCAAGGCCAGTGCAGAGAGTGGGGTGTCTTCTTGTGTGTGTGTGTGTGTGTGTGTGTGTGTGTGTGTGTGTGTGTGTGTGTGTGTGTGTGTGTGTGTGTGTGTGTGTGTGTGTGTGTGTGTGTGTGTGGATGGTGTTAAATACTAGTATAACAGTGTATCCAGGAGAGCCACGTACCTCGTCCAAGGCCAGAGTGGGCTGTCTTCTTGTGTGTGTGTGTGTGTGTGTGTGTGTGTGTGTGTGTGTGTGTGTGTGTGTGTGTGTGTGTGTGTGTGAGTGAATGGTGTTAAATACTAGTATAACAGTGTATAGGAGTGCCGCGTACCTCGGCCAAGGCCAGTGCGGAGAGGGGCGTGTCTTCAGCCGGCTTCACCACCACCGTGCAGCCCGCCGCCAGAGCCGCCCCCACCTTCCTGGTGATCATGGCACTCGGGAAGTTCCACTGCAATGAGGACATTCACATTCACATGTTAATCAGGCAATTCATTACATCACATTCAGAGCTCTAAATAAACTGTTGATCCTGGTGATCATGGCACTCGGGAAGTTCCACTGCAACAACCACATTCACATGTTTTATTTTACTCAGGCAATTCACTCAACCGGATGATCACACCGCACTCCTGATTAAAAGGTGCCAAACATAAACAAAAACTGTGCAAAATAGAAAGTAAATGTCTACACACTTAAATCCTGTTTGTGTTCTTTTTAATAATAGGCCAAGCTTTTGGTCTCACCGAAAGCTTGGTTTGTTATCATTAAAAAGAACACAAAGAGGATTTAAGTGTGTAGACATTTACTTTCTATCTTACTCAGATAATTCATTACATTACATTCAGAGCTCTAAATAAACTGTTTTCATCAAAAGCCAAAATGGCTAGTAGATGTTAATCTAAACTAGCCAAACACGCACTAACTAATGGGTCTAAGTGGCTAGTAAGTTTAGTCTTCTCTACCAGCCAAACTGAAATTTCACCAGCATTTGGCCGGTTGGCTGGTGTTCATTTACAGCCCTGATTACATTACATTACATTAAACTGACGCTTTCATCCAAAACAACTAAAATATATTTACAAGGTATTGGTTACAGTCCCTGCAGCAGTATGGGGTTAGGTGCCTTGCTCAATGTTTCATAGTAAAAAAAAAAGTTGACATTGTTGGGGCTGTCTTTACCAAAACCGAATGTCACTTAATAATAACAGTCATAAGATGTTCATGACATTGACATAATGTCTATGACACGTCCATAACTGTATTATGACACTGTTCACTGTTCATACGTATGAGTGTTCACGCTGCCATCAAGTTAAGTGTTACCTAACTTTGGAATTGCCAGACAATACGCAGTGTTGGGTGTTTAATTTTGTTTAGTTTTTTTCCCCATAGATTTATCCAACTATTCATAAAGTTTGAAGCACAATTGGCAGCGCGTGTGTGCAGATAAGAGCTCCATCAATCCGAGAGATCACCGTGACAACAACTCACCGGGGTGATGATGGAGGCCACGCCCACCGGCTGCTTGAGGAGCAGGATCTTGCGGTCCTTGGCGGCCGAGGGCACGAAGTCTCCGTAGGTGCGGCGCGCCTCCTCCGAGAACCACTCCAGGAAGGAGGCCGAGTAGGCGATCTCCCCCAGGGACTCCTTCATGGGCTTGCCCTGATCAATCAATCAATCAAGTTCAAGTTCAAGTTTATTATTATAGCCAAATCAACAGTATAACATACAGTTGCTAGGAGTGTCTTTTGGTTTGCTCACACATTTAACAACACAGAGCTAAGACAAAGACAAGAAAACAAGAGGGGCCATAAATAAACAGGGAATTACGCATACAATAAACATTGAAAAGTGCAATAAGACATAATACAGTACATAGTGCAAGGTAGGCAGAGGTAGAAGGCCAGGCAGTGGAGTGGCTGTAAAGTGCTAGTGCATGTTCAAGTTCAAGTAGCGGATGGCTTGTGGGTAGGTGCTGTCCCTAAAACGTGTGGTGTTTCAATCAATCAATCAATCAATCAATCAATCAATGAAAAATGTGGCACTGTGATGTTACACAAAGGTAATTTCCTGATCCTTCCCCATCTCTCTATCCCACTTGCTTCCTGTCAGCATTTCATACGTCCTGTCAAATAAAGGCATGGGCTTGCCCTGATCGAAAAGTTCATAGAGGTTGGAGCAGGCTTCACCCCAAAAGTGTTTTTCTTCTTGAAAGGGTGCTGACCAAAATATTGTAAAGGTGAAAAATGAGAAAAGGTCGCACCATGCATAGGTTTCTTTATTACAGAGTTTCGGCGTTCTAAAGAAACCTATGCATGGTGCGACCTTTCATTTTTCACTTGCCCTGATCAATCAATCAATCAATCAATCAATCAATCAGTCAATCAATGCAAAATATGGCACTGTGATGTTACGACAAGGTCATTTACTGATCCTTCCCCACTATCAGTGGTTCTTAACCTTGTTTTCTTAAAGCACCCCCTTACCTGTGCCCAAGACAAACCGCGCACTCCCAACCCAAACTTCTACGGTATGCTTGCAAAAAATTATTTAAGTGATTAATTACAATGAGTATTGCTCAAGATATCAATCAATACCTTAATGACTTTAAATGGGGACCAAAGCACAATTAAATTTGGTTTTGTTTTGGCTAAATTATAATATTGTCAAGAAGAATTTTTGTTACAACCTCATCACAAACAAAATTCTGCGCACCCCCTGGAATCTCTGGTGCATTCCAGGGGGCGCCTGCATCCCAGGTTAAGAACCACTGCTCTATTTCACTTGCTTCCTGTCAGCATTTCATACCGTCCTGTCCAACGAAGGCATAAAAGAACCCCAAAAATCTTTTAGATAAATAATAAACCAAAAAAATTCTGGATATTACTTCTTATTCATTCCAATGATGAAGCACGATGCCAGCATGGCTGTGGGAGAGAGCGCTGGAAACTGATCAGCACTGCGTGTTCACAAACTTTCAACAGGGTTCCCACTCTAATTCAGATATGAAATTCCATGATTCTCCATGACTTCCCGGACCCAAAAAACTGAATTTCCATGACCACTTCCGTAAAAAGAAATGACGCTAAAAAGTGTGAAAACTGAAGATTATCTTCATCCCTAGAGCCGACGCAGAGCCACCGCCAGACTTAGGTGGGCTCAAAGCATTCTGGAATGTTGCACATTACAGCGCAAAACTAAACAGTTTCTGGGGAAGCATTGTAGTATAACCAGTAAGAAACAATGTCATACACCAAACATTTTTTTTTACTTCTACACAACTGTTAAGAAAATTCCATGATATTCCATGACTGTGCATGCAAAATGGTAAAATTCCATGACTGGAAAAACTTTCATGAAATTCCATGATATTCCAGAAATGCCATGACCCGTGGGAACCCTGTTTCAATTCCTCTTCCTTCCTTAAATCACCTTGCTATTTCATGACCAAGAGACCAGGAGGCTGTTCCAATCTTCGTACTTTCCGCCCTACCCGCACTGTGTTTGGGTACGCAGGGCGGTTCCATTTCTAATCGCGGCGGTGAAGTGTACTGTAAACTACCCGGATAACGCCCTCAAACCGGCCGTTTTTTGAAGTGTGGAGTTATGTACAATTTTCGCACTCAACGGCTGCCATGTTTGTAAAGTAGTTTCCTCTCTGGTTGAGTGTCAGATTGGTCAAACTGCCGAATCTCTGTGATGACAGCATAGCTTTGATTCCAAAGACAATAGCCATGTGTATAAGAGAAAGGGGTAACTTTTTAGGGGTAAAATTGTCAACATGAGGAACAGTGTCTTCCGTGATGAATTGTATATTGGCGGTTGGTAAACTCTGATGACACGCGACAACCGTCATTTCCGTGAAGTGTATCAGATAGAACGTGAATTGGACCTGCACTTCACCCTCAAATTTAGCCGTTAAGTTGAGGGTGGAAAGTGCACTGCATCTCAGTACACAGTGGAGAATGGAACACGCTCCAGAGCCTATTCTTTCCAGTGGAAGTACGTATTGCGCCTCTCGACTTGGTGCCTGATGGGTGAGTAGGTTTCAATAAGTAAACTAGAAGCAGGCAAGGAGAATTCGCACACCTTTATGCCGATGCAATAGTATACTTTAATTGCATTTTAGAAAACAAAAAGGTGCCGTCAACTGAAGTGCAAACATTTCGGTCACAGTCCGACCAGAGATATTCTAGACAGAGATAAGTCATTCTAGTTCATTTCTGGTATCCACTTTCTGTCAGGTGAACGCCCCTTTAGGAGACCTTCGGTTAGGAGACCTTCGGAGTCCTGAGGTTGAGAATAAATGGAGTCCCCTTAGCGCTGTAGATGGCGGTAGCGCACTTCTCGTGCAAACACCTCAAAAATAGAAGAAGAAGGAGGGGACAACGCCCCCTTAGGAGACTCAACTTGAGCACACACTTTTGCATTGGGTGGGCGGGTTTCGAAGCTTCTTTATTACTCCACCCTCTTTGGTCCGACCATCATCAGTGCAAACATTGAAAATAAAGTCAAACCCTTAAGGCCACGTACAGTTTGTACATGTAAATAAAAGAATAGGATGTATACATCCACCTGTCCATCAACCTGTATCCAAGCTTGGTTGAACTACCTGTCTTACCTATACAGTGCCATGAGAAAGTTTGGGCACCCTTTTGGAAAATCATTACATCGGTTTATTTCTCGTTGAGCTTTTGAAGTAGCAACTACATTTTAACATATGTTAAACTGTAGGTAAAGAGAAACAGTTCAGTAGTGGAAGAATTTTCATAGGTGTTACAGAAACAATTTTATGTGAACAAAAATAGGCGTGTGCATAAATATGGGCACCCCAAAGAAGGTAGTCAAAGACGTGCACAATGAAATTGTCATTCAGTGTAACGGATACCTTCTGCTGACTGTAACTGTAAAAATCATGACTCTTTTTATTTACTTTTTTCCCCAGTGAATTCATGAAAGCCTCGGCTGTCATTCACTTGAAACAATTTTAAAATCATGTTTTTTTACCATTACAGTCAGTCAATCCAGCATGCGTCCAGATGAGCCTTCTGCATAAGTTTAGCAACTTATTTCTGATGGATACACAGGAAAGCCTTTTTTATGCACCACCCATCCAACGAGATTTTGCCTTGTGAAAAGTATATGCGGAAGGACCCATGTCTAAGTCTGCACTATCAGCAGCTATGGTCTTGTGGTTCTATGGAGGTGTTCTGTAGTGTGCCTGTTACCATTCTACCATCCTTTACCCATGCCTTTTAAACTATTTTTCAGCAAACTACATTTTCCTTTCACGAGTACCATTCCTGTGGCTTTCCATGCTTTACACTCAAATGGATTTCCATTTCTGGGTGTGGAAAAACATCGTCCAAGACTTCCAGGTTACTCTGTTTACCTTTCTCATTATTCATAGTAATGCATTATCTTTGTTTGAAGTCTGCAAAGAGTTGTTCAGAGCCCACTATATTGCCACTTCCTAAGATAGAATTTAGGACAAGCCTAGTCTGCTATTATTTATGGTAAATAACATTTTAATGTCCAATCACTGCTGTCTTAGTGACTGAAGGCGGGATTACAAAGTCATTAAAACCAGTTTGTGCTGCAAAGGTGAGCTCTACTTCATATTAATGGTATACCTTCTTTGGGGTGCCCATATTTATGCACAGGCATATTTTTGTTTAAATCCACATACAATTGTTTCTGTAACACCTAGGAAAATTCTTCCTCTGCTGAAATGTTCCTCTTTCCCTTCAGTCTAACATATGTTAACATGAAGTTGCTACTTTAAAAGCTCAATGAGACATAACCCAATGTAATGATTTTCCAAAAGGGTGCCCAAACTTTCTCATGGCACTGTATACAGTAAGGGCGTGTCTTTATTTTCAATATTTGCACTGACTGTAACCGACTGTAAAGACTGTGACAGACACGTTTGCACTTCACTTGCGTAGCACTTTGTTTTCTAAAATGCAATGAAAGTACACTACTGCATAAAGGTGTGTGAGTTGCCCTTGCTTGCTTCAAGAGACCAGAGCAGACATCACAATTAGCCTGAAGGGCAACTAGTGTCTCCTACATATATTGCAAAGTGATGTAGTACTGCGTGATGGAGACGTTATAAAGGACTGCTTCACTTACTGAACAATAAGTAGAATTTAATGCAATACTACACCCATGTGCGTCATATGACACCTTGACAAATGCCGGTAATCATTTATAAGTGTATCTGCCACTGTAACAAATTAAACAGTCAGGTGAATAATTGATTACATCTTGACTCAGGCCATCACCTAGAAATGCAAAGTTGTTGGAACAAAATGACACACTCAAATAATACTCACACATTCTGCAGTTATAAGCTTGGCAAGGTCCTCCTTGTTGGCGTTTAAGAGATCAAACCATTTCCGTAGGAGGACACTTCTTTCCTGAATACAAAGATGAATTGAGAGTTTAGCTAAGTGGAAGACAAAGTGAATGCATGGGTTTATTTTCAAACATATATCCCGACACCTGAAAGCAAGCAAACAAAACACTACAACACATTATACCTTTTTTGATTTGACACATGGCACACTCCTAACTGTAGGAGTTCACTATGGGTAGACAAAATTGTCCAAGACAGTAGACAGGCAAAACTGGACCTGAACAAGATGAAACTGGATCCTTGAAAGGTCTCTTCAGTTCACAAGATGTGCCATCACTGAGTGACATATTACATAGGAGATGGGTGCAATGGACAAAGGCACCTTGACAGGAGCAGTTTATGAATTAATATTTCAATACTAAGTCGAAATGGGAGTTGGAGAAATCACCCAAATATTGTTCAGTTTAGTCCATTTTGATCTCATTTCATAAGGCTTTATTTGCATAGCTGTCTTCTGCAGACATATGAGATATTTGCACTGTAGCCTACATGATTCACACAGGAAAACAACTATTAAGCAACATCTCAAGGCTCATCATTAGCTAATAATTTCAATAAACAAAGGAAATGTCTGGTTTCAACATTTTCAATTGCATCAAATCAGAGAGCTTTCCTTTGAAAACATATGCATACCATTGATGATCTGCAACATAGATAGCCTACATATCGCCAGAGACCTGCTGTTGTTATTATGTTACACTCTGCATTGCTTCATGAATACTGTACAACTGCGTGATGATTACGAAGACTGCAAAATGCAATAGCTTATTAGCTAGCTGTTTATTTATTAGCTAGCTGTCAGTTCTGACTGTCCTTCAAAGGTCTTCGCCAGCAGAACACTAGAACTACTTGTGGTGCAGGACTTTATCCCTGACAACTTGCAACACAGATGACATAATTATCCTACCTTTGCGGTTTGACGCTTCCACGAATAAAACGCCTTGTATGCAGCGTTGACAGCGTCCTGTGCCTCCTTCGTTCCACAGTCAGCTACCTTGGCCAGCTCCTTGCCTGTCGCTGGGTCTAGCACTGGGAACGTGGACGGTGCAGACACCCAGCGTCCATCGATGTAGCCCTGAGTGCGAAGCAGCGCTGGGGCAATGTCGAGGCTGTACTCTCGGTGTAGCATAGAAGGCAGGCCTGGTGCAACCTGACGGAGAAAGCAGCCAGTTCTCACAAAGCAGAATGTACCCATTGCAGGGACCTGTCACTATCCCAAGACGGCAAACGACACTGTAATCTTGCAACTTCAACAGCAACAGTCATTGAGAAAACGGATATTCTTGATAGAACCAGTCTGGTAGGCGCGCGGCTCTGGGTAGGCGGTCGCAGTAACACGTGATCTGTCATTATTGTAGCCACTTCACTAGAACTAAAGATTCTCTTACACAACAGAGGGCTAGAAATGATGTGCTGTGAATGCAATAAGCCCTTCAAAGGGTTGTAATAGCCTTTGAAATAGCTACCTTTAAAATACGCTCATGTTCCTGTTTTGGAAAGAAAACGCACACTTACCGACTCGTCCATTTTCAATCTGCTGTGTAACACAAGACAGAACTCCACAAACTAATGAACACGCCCTCGTCAGGTTGTTCATCGCATTGTTGAGTGAAAGGGAAAATCTGTTTCCTCCTCATGATGTAACTACAAGACATCCGGTATTATACATGTTACATTATTACCATTTCTTGAAATTGTGCATTACTAAGTTTGTCCCTCCCCCAATTGCAGCCATCTGGCCAATCACTGCAAGCTTTACTTTGTCATTCTGTGCATGTGACTGACAAACTCCTTGTATCCTTGCATCAAAGTCTACCCATCAGGTTTCAATTTTCCCCAGAAAACTGGCAAGCATGCTATTCAACTATATAGCTGGGAAAAATGACACACACTCGATGTATTTATAAGAAATGCAATGTTTAATTTAAATGGATTTGTATACAGTGTGCATTAAGTTGAAGTCAAAACCAAAATCGGATTGAGAAATACAAAATCATTTCAAATAAGTTTCTTTTTCCGTAAGTCGCGAGCATTTGAGAACACATAATGTGGTAAAACAAAATAATTTTAACATCCGTTCCTCTCACGTTTCCTTCACTCTCTCACTCATACCTATGTAGAATATACAAAGTGTATATATCAACTGTTCCCAAGCAGACTCAGCAACTGGTATTATTCGACAGGGCACCGACGTTCTTTGTAAAGATATGAATTAATTAAAAAAGAAACATTTTTATTGACAGCGAATAATATATACATCCTGCATGTTTTCAGAAGATGTGCCATAAGAGGAAATTATAAGCATACAAAACCTGTTTATAAAAAGTTATTTTTTAAAAATCCAATCAAAAACACAAACAATAAACAAAAAACAAAGCACTACAAACAAAAACACTTTGGGCTGTAAAGGAAAAGTAGCTACATACATTCAAAACATATAAAACACACTCTGTTAGACTTCGTAGGCATTTAAATAAAAGAGAAAAGAACTCCTCTCCTCAAGAAATGGCTTTGAAAGGCATCATCTTCGTCCACCCTATGAAATAAGCTGCAGAGAGAGAGAGAGAGAGAGAGAGAGAGAGAGAGAGAGAGAGAGAGAGAGAGAGAGAGAGAGAGAGAACATGCATTTGACTAAGTAATAATGATTAACGGAAAGTGAATTGGTTCAATTTATTCATCTAACAGTTACTTCGACCAAGACAGTACCCACCAATTCCATAAATGGATGAATAAGAAATTAACTGACTAGTACAACACGTTAAGTATTAACATATTAAATACAAAATCAGACCACAGAACAAAGATGTGTATACAAAGGCATAATAAATGCTTCATAATTTAAATTTGAGACAGGAGGTCACAGCCAGCAACCAGGCATTGATGTCACATGATAGCGCTTTATCTTTAAAAGTTGGGAAATTTTGGAAACTTTTCAATAGTTAGGTACTTAAGTTGACTCAGCCCCAATTTTGTATTCACAATAAAAATTTTACTTACACTTTTCACTGTCTGTTTGATGTAATCCTTTCTGCTGGTCAGGTCAAATTCAGGATAAGCATCGTACACCTACACACACAAAAGCACAAACATCATATATCATCGGACAACAAACACGTCTTTTTGATTAATCTTTCATAAAGTCCATACAAGCATCAATTCTTTTTGAAAGAGCTGGGGACACTGCATATTCAATTCCAATACAAATATAATACACCAATTCCACAACTTGTTTGAACTGCTGCCACTGTACAGTGCTGTGCTGTAATGTAATATCTGCTTGGAGAACTGACCTTCTGGCAGAGTTGTTTCATGGTGACCTCCTCCAGGTTGGCATATTTTAACAGTAATGTATTGTATTGTAGTGTAATGTACTGTACTGTAATGCAATGTAGTAGAGTGTAATGTAATATACTGTAATGTCATGTAGTGTAATATTGGAGAGCTGACCTTCTGGCAGAGCTGTTTCATGGTGACCTCCTCCAGGTTGGCTAGTAATGTACTGTACTGTACTGTACTGTACTGTAATGTACTGTAGTATAATGTAATGTACTGTGCTGTAATGTAATATTTGCTTAGTGAGCTGACCTTCTGGCAGAGTTGTTTCATGGTGACCTCCTCCAGGTTGGCATATTTTAGCAGTAATGTAATGTAATGTATTGTAGTGTAATGTATTGTAGTGTAGTGTAATGTAATGTACTGTACTGCAATATACTATCATGCAATGTGCTGTGCTGTGCTGTGCTGTACTGTACTCTTGGTGAACTGACCTTCTGGCAGAGTTGTTTCATGGTGACCTCCTCCAGGTTGGCTAGTAATGTACTCTTCTGTACTGTACTGTAATGTACTGAAATGTAATGTACTGTACTGTAGTGTAATGTAATGTACTCTTGGTGAACTGACCTTCTGGCAGAGTTGTTTCATGGTGACCTCCTCCAGGTTGGCTAGTCATAGGTCTCTAATGTAATGTAATATACTGTACTGTAGTGTAATGTTGGTGAGCTGACCTTCTGGCAGAGTTGTTTCATGGTGACCTCCTCCAGGTTGGCTAGTAATGTAATGTACTGTACTGTAGTGTAATGTAATGTATTGTAATGTAATATCTGCTTGGAGAGCTGACCTTCTGGCAGAGTTGTTTCATGGTGACCTCCTCCAGGTTGGCATCCTTCAGCAGCTCCTGCACCAGGGTCTTGATCTGCTCATCTGAGGGCGGCTTCTTGATCATCTTGATCAGAGGAGTGTCGTCGTCAGAACTGTCATCCGAGTCTACTGGAAAAAACACACAATTAAAATACACACACACACACACACACACCACAGAGACACACAGACACAGAAAATGGCTGATCCTTATGCATGTGAATATGCAAACATCATGCAAACAAAAATCAATCAAATGTGTCCCTTGAAGTGATCATTTAAAAACACACCAAGCATTTAAAAAACACACACACACTGTGTGAAAATGACTGATACGTAATGCACGTTTGTGAACATGCAAACAAGACATCATGAAATTATATTGATGAAATGTGTCCTAGTCAGTTCCCATTTTAAATGCGACAGATGTGGACATGCACTCGTCTGCTATGCGGCTGACTCGGGTTCGATTCCCAGCCCGGGTCCTTTGCTGGCCCTTCCCCGTCTCTCTCCCCACTCGCTTCCTGTCACCATCTTCGCTATGCCATCATAAATAAAGTCAAAAAGAAACTAAAAATATATTTAAAAAGGTACACTGTGCAGGAAATGGTCAAAAAAGGTACTGCAACTATGCTGCTCATTGAAACTGGGCTGCCCATTACCAAATTTGATATTTACATGAAAGTTTACTTAGTAATCAACAAATGTTTTCTAGTAAGATCCAAGTAGTCATTTTTGCAGCTAAAAAATGCTATTTTTGGACATTCAAAATGGCGGACCATGGAGAAGATCCCCCTTTTCATGTATGAAAAGTGCAATTTTTCCAGTCACAATGGATACTTAGAATTTGATGGTGGTGGTAAGTATTCATGAAAAAGGTAACATTAGTGAATGGGCAGCATAAATTCTGGAAATAAACAACTAAAAATCTCACACAGTGTCCCTTTAAAATATATATATATACCCTGTATATAGATAACATTTAAAAACGTGATCTTCATTACCCTGCAGGACCTGCCGCTTCTTGGCCGCCTTGTTGCTGCTGCTGTCCGCCTTCTTGGTTTTGGGCGCTGGCTTGGCCTGCTGCTTCTTGGCGGCTGGTTTCTTTTTCGGCTGTACGAGAAAAAAAAGAGAAAAAAAGAGAGAAAAAAAGAGAAAAAAATAAAACAATAAACAAAGACAATAATCCACATGTGTCTTAATATTTGTGCAATAAATGCGTCATGGTAGCCCAAACATTATTCTATTGCACTTGTTACTTGAAAGATGTTGCACAAGTACGGTAACTGAAGTTTCTTAATTAACTACGTTCACATGCATTTCTAGTGAGTTCAATTGTAAGTTTCGGGTGGATGTGACCTTGTTACCATATACTAAGGACAATGCAAATTAAAATTAAAAAATGTCAACAACAACAAAAAAGCTGTCTACTCCACCTTCTCGAAGTCACTGCCGTCGTCATTGTCGCTTCCGTCCGAGTCGGATTTGTCAGTGGAACCAGACTCCTCGTCCTTCACCACTTTCTTTGACACCGGTTTCTTCTTCGCCGGTGTCGTCTTGGCAGGCTTCTTGCTAGCCGCTTTCTTCGGAGTCGCCGGTTTCTTCTTGGGTGGGGGTTTGGACTTGGGAGGCTAGTAAGAGAGGAACAGAAATGCTTAGTTAGAAGTAGTTAAAAACGGCCCTCCCGTGGCCTAACGGTAGGGTACTGGGCTAACACCGGCGACCTGGGCCGGCCTGTTAAGAATAAAGGTGATCCCCCCCCCCCCCCCACCAAAAAAAAATAATTGAGAGGATTGTCTGATGGTTGGATGTCATGTCTCCCTGTTCAATTTGGACTAAATAAGAGCACATCCTATCAGCTGTGCCAGGGGCAGGACAAATTCAATTAAATCCATAACAACAACATAGTCTAAAACACTATTTAAACTCCCCGTTCTGTGATTAAATAGCGTTCTAATACTAACAAACAGAAGTTGCATCAGGGGATGCAGACTTTGTCTTCTTTCTTGAGGCTCTATAACTAACTCTGGAGGAGGACTCTGATGAAGACGCATTTCGAAACGTTAGTCTTACTGCACTGAAAAAATAAAAAGCAGAAAATAGACATCTGTGTGGCACCAGATTCTTTTCCCTTTGCACTTATTATTTAGTCCTGCTCTGGTTGCACCGGATTGTCAAATTAGAAGCGTGGAGGGCGTATTTCCTTTGTTTTTAAAAGCTCTATAACTAACCTTGTCTACAAAGTCGTCATCATCCTCCTCCTCATCCTCCTCAACTTCCTCTTCGTCCTCCTCAGAGTCAGAGTCGTCAGAGTCCTTCTTCTTTCGACTCTCTGGGGCCGACGACGTCTTTGTGTCTTTAGCTGTTGGCTTATCATCGTCACTGTCATCATCCTCGTCGTCATCGTCACTGCTGGAGTCGGTGACGATGGCTTTTGACTTGCCCTCCACCGTCGCCTTCTTTGGACTCTTGACCACCTTGCTGGCCTTCTTCTTGCCATCCGACGCCGACGTGTTCTTCCTCTTCTTCTTTTTCTTCTTCACAGCTACTGGCTGTAAAAAAAAATAAAAAAAAATAAATAAATAAAGATTTCCATATGCAATCGACAATCGAAATAATATTTCCTCAACAATATTTCTCCCTGGGGAAAACAGTGTTCAGAACAGAAGTAGGGTGCGCACATCCACAAGTAGTTGTCCAGGTGAGTAAGACCCCTCTGTTGGTTCTAAATGTTGCCGTATATGTTATAATGAAATAAAAGTATTTTTGGAGTTAATACACAGTGTGCAGACCGCTTCATCACACTCCCTGGGGAAAATAAAAATCCATCTATCTACCCAAGTAAAGGGAGGATAAATCACAGCACACTGGACTTCTTTGCTGGTAGTTTATTTGGTGAACAACACGTTTCGCTGCTGCCTCATCAGGTGCGTCGTTCACCAAATTAACTACCAACAAATGAGACCAGTGTGCTGTGATCCATCCTCCCTTTACTTGGATTACTTTTACTGCACATCAGCAGCACCAGTGGAAACTGGACAGTGGTTGTGCACAGGGACTCAGCTTTGAGTACTCCATCTATCTATCTATCTTACTTCCACATTACCTCATGGAAATTGAACACACTCACAACAAACATCCTTGACACACTCAATATTTTGTGCATTTTACACAGGAAAGTCACGGATGAGGAAAAAGGATGAGTCGCACAGAAAGCTCAAGTTAAAAATGGAAATTGTGGCCGTAAAAGTTAACAAAGGAAGTCATCAGGACAAAGCTGGAGCTACATACGTTTCGGACCTAGTCCATTCTCAATGGCCCTCATTTATCAAAGCAGCGTACGACGAGAATCGTACGTACGTCCTGGGTACGTTCTTTTTCTACGTCCAGTTGGCATTTATCAAATCTCATTGTAAGCACAGGGAAGATGAAATCCTACGACTGCTCTCAGACGGTGTACGCCGTTTTCAAGTTGGGCTTGAGATGACTATGATCAGCAGTTGTAGCGCAACAACTCATTATCATAAATATGTGACCTACATAATTACAAAATGTTTTTACATTGTATATTTTGGCTATAAGCCAACTTCTAGGCTACTTGTTTGAATTGGTGCACCCTTCCTGGGAGCGCTGCGTTAATTTGGCATAGGTTACCAGCCGCAAGAGACTTCTAATTTGTGATTTGGCGTGATGTGTGAATAATTGTGCAATATACAGCCGCGTATTGGAATGTGCCCTCAGTCGTGGAATCAATGGACCTACGTCCCTTCTTTTTAACAGCTGGGAGTTCAGGCGCAATCAATACATACAGTAATAATCTCCCGGTTGAGTTTCGCCATTACGCACGACTATCCGACTACACACCTGACACGTGTGTGTCCGATAACACTTTATAGTCGTCCATTTAGGTGGCAAAAGGGCTACGTCGTATCCTCTCGAACAACTGGAGCGCAGGAGAGAAGCAGGGTGCACGTGAGCGCGAGAAGGACAGCGCACTGGACATGTAAAACTCTCCTTCCCCAACAAATGGGTGAGGGCACTGTTTGTTTGCCAGTCTCACGTAGGAACCATTTCTTGACCTCGTTTACAAAAATGTTTATCATATTTAAAAAAAATAAAAAATATCATGATATAATATAATAATATAGATATAAAAAATATCTTCATTATGTCTACTGTAGTCAATCAAACAATTCATTGTAAGCATTTGGAAATCAATCTCTACCCCTTACATATTGAGAAACACTGCTGACTACTGCTGTTGATTATTTCCACGTGTTATTTTGTTGTCTACCTCGCGTAAAACCGAATTTCAAACTGTCAATCAACCAGAAACGTGGATGTTTTAGCCGGTTTGAGTCTCTCCATGTCGCAAACTCAGGGGTGTGGTTTCCTTCCCGCCGTTTTAGAGAAGGTGTGATTATTCTAATTACGATGGTTTTTAAACGCTGGATTTATCAACAGCCGCTTGCTCTTACGATGGGATTGGAGAGGTACACATGTTTAGTAAATCGCACGTGAGCTTCGTCGTACGACGAGATCTGCGCTCATTTCTGCGATGGTTTCTACGCACGTTTGATAAATGAGGGCCAGTGTCTCCAGTAGTATTTTACGCACGCATGTACAGCCACACTCCGTACCTTTCCTGTGTTGACGGGGCTCATGAGGAAACCCATTATTCTCTCCACCAGCACTATGTGGTTGCCACTCCGCTCAATGTCCAGCACTTGACATATGCTCTTCAGCATGCTGTTGGGGTACCTGTATGTGGGGAACATGTATGATTAGAAATGTTTATCGCACTGTTCTGCACAGTGTTGCCAGATGTACGATAATTATCGTATTTGTACCATAATTTTGTCCATTCTGACCTCTGTACAATACATGTACAATACAATACAATACATGTACAATCGATTGTCATTCAGTTCATTTAGATTTTCATTTCAAAACAACAATCTGGGTCTTGTACGATAATTTCCTCCCAAACAGCCCCCCAAAAACGATAATTTTGTGGTTTTGGTGACAATTCAGCATTTTCCATCTGGCAACACTGTCCTGCATCAGTATTGTTGGACATTTCAGAGGCGAGTGGTGTGGGGGGTGGGGGGGGGGCATACTTTGTCAAGACTTTTATCTTTCTTGAGTACAGATCGCTGTCCGCCTGAAAAGGAAATCCGCTGAACAATCGTAGATTCTTCTTCATATTGGCTGCCTTAAAAACAAAAGAAAATAATAAGTCAAACCGGATGGAGATCCGTTTACAGATTACTTTGGGTACATTTTTGCAGTTTCCAATACTTACAGCTCCGGGCCGATCAAAGAGAACCTTATGGAGAGGTTTCAGGAGTACGGCTTTAGTCTTCCCGATGTTATGATTGATTCGTGCAATTTCACCAAGCTTGTCGCCACCACCTTGAATCAGTGAAATGGGACAGATCAGGAGAGCTCAGTCATCTCCACTGCATTCACACAATATTCTATGTCAAAACAGCCTTTTCAAAACATGATACTCACCAATTTCAACCTTCAGGCGTTCTTTGGGTTTCGCAAACTGCGTGGCCTGCACCAGTCTCTCCACCTTCTTTGTTTCTCGTTTGCCTTCTAGAATTTCCCCAGCATCTGCACCAAAAATATTGCATTCAATCACAAATCTCCCAAATATACTGACAGACTACACACTCTAGCAACTGAGCATCTGCACCAAAAATATTGCATTCAATCACAAATCTCCCAAATATACTGACAGACTACACACTCTCACTGACTGACTACACACTCTAGGAACTGTGGGCCACAAAGGCATTCCAAGTGGGCCCTGAAATCATTTTCTTCCAATCCAAATAAGAAAAAAGTTTCTTGTTGCTGATGAATATTTATTTGAGTTGTGTTGTCTTTTTTTGGGCCGGAGGTGGGCACCAAGCATTTGTGAAAATGTCAAGAGGACCCCAAGTTGTAAAAAATTGGGGAACCCTGCGCTATAGAATAACAGAGAAAGACTACTTACTGAATAATGGGGTCTTTTCCTCCTCTTGCGCATCGTCGTCGGATAGCTCCATGGGTGCCCTCTCGTCATCAGACATCTCTGCAGCGTTTGTACAATGTGTCAGCGAGAACTAAACACACATAGATAAAGCAAACACAGACACAAATAAGTGATAATGCAGTACTGTATGTTATGCATTACTCGCAAAATCGTTCGAGCAAGCCCGCTTTCCAGTGTAGAACAAGGTTAATAGCTGTCCAACTCAACTAACCAGCTGAAGTTACCTAAATAGGGGGAAATGTTCTAAATGACCGCACAGTGTAACCGAAAACCAGCCCCTATCTTCGAGGCATCCAGTGTAATTAAACGCATTGACTCTACCGATAGCCCAGCAAGAGTAGGTTCCAGTGGTCCTAGGCAGCTACCCAGCGTTGTCTGTCCAAACTGAGCGCAGACAAATTTGGCGCGCTACTCAGCTGCTATGTTTACAGCCACTCATTCATGCCTTAACAGTGACGTGCTAAGGAACCACCAAAGAGGATAACCTAGCCAGAAGTCAAAGTTTAGAAGCAACGTTTTCATGTCAGATGCAGTAACATGGCAAGTGACAACTTATGCACATAACAACAGTTCATTTAGGAAGCTGCCTTGAAACTGACAGGTAGTTCTACGAGTACCCTGGCTAGCTGCGACTCAGGGATGCATGAATGTTACCATAGCCCGCCAACTGCAAAGCATCACATTTAGACCGAATCTGCTCGCTATTCTCGTCCATTTATCCACGAGCTGCCATCATACATGCTCGCACCCAAGAAAACAAAATCGCACAGTGGTAGAAAATAGTTTGGCTGCTATACATTACCTCCCCATCCGCGTAAGGTAAATATCAGTCGGTCCGTAAAGATTTCCAAAATGGCGGTTTCAAATTTGGAGGCTGGGCTTCCTCTGACGTCACTGCAATTATTTATTTATTTGTTTGTTTTGTTTGTTTTGTTTATTTATTTATTCGTCCATCCAATCATTCATTCATCCGTTTGGTTATGGTCAAAAGCACGTAGGTTATTATTTTTAATGCAGGGAAAATGTTCCCCCCATTTCCCCCATAAAAGTTGCCAGAAAAAGTTGCCCTAGTAGGCCTACATTTATTAATAAACTTTAAAGTTCCCAGCATTGACCTTCAGATCAAATAGGCTACCTGAATTCTAAAGCCTAACAATAGGATAAATAATATTGCAAAATCGAGGAAACCAGACCATAATTTCTCATTTTTGTCATTTTAGCGTCTTGTTTGACTACACTTGCCAATCCATCCCTTGCTGCTTACAGGCGCTAGATGGCAGCACTCAGCTACCCAAAAGTTCAGTCCAGTTCAGGATACCACTGAATGGTTGTGATCATAACGCTTTATGATTTAAAAAAATTGTTGTGATCATAACGGTCTGGATTTTTAATAATCCGTGTCTGCTCTTTGCGTTGATCAGGTAGCCTATGACTTCGCCATGGGTTTGCTATGTTCAACAGATCCAAAGAAGACAATTGAATTGAGTAAGAGTTTGGAGCATGTAGCCTCAAGACGTGGCCAACACTTCGGAACTTATTTGGAAAAATAATGCTACCATAATCTAACTGGCGACTTCAACTCAGTCTTTCATCTGTACCCCTCAAACGCCACTGGAAGATCTAGATCTGTGCTTGAAACATGACGCATTTCGGACAAGGATTGTGTGTGAGTTCCTTAAGGAAGAATTATGCTTAATTTATGCTCTTTATGTTATCCTCGCTATAATGACCAAATAGCCTACTATCAACACATTGGCAGAAACCACGTAGGCTAGTTGCCTAGCAGCATCCCCTCGTCTGATTTGACTGGCTCGAGCTGTGCGTAAAAGCGCGCGCTTCATGCGCACCTGAGCGGCACAGCTGTGGATGCTGTGGAGAGTTCGGACTCTACCGTTCTTTCTGGAGATGGGAGACAACTCATGATCCGCATCATTAATTTTACTATGAACTCCACCTGAAACATTTCGGATTTCAATGTGAAATATAACCTATTCTTCTGTCAACCCCATTTCACCAACTGGGATTAGTTTTTGGAGACATTGCGTTCCAGATGTGAAATCTTGATTTGGGGCAGGTAAGTAGGCTACGCAAATCTATTTTGTTTGAGACATTATCTGTTTGCTAAGGCATTTAGCTATACTGTATTGTTGTTGTGTATGCTATGTAGCCTAAAGTATCTCAACAATTAAAAGAAAACACTTGGACTATTTGCTAACTCGGCTAATTAACACATTATGTGCCTCCTGACAACATAACAGAGTGGATTTTCACAAACCTGAATTAATCATTACATGAATGCCATTACTTCAATTAATTAGACAAGACAGATAAATTATTAAAGTCATGAGCTCTGAGACGGATAGACATTCTTTACTGCCTTTGGTGCAATCGACTTTCTTGGCAAACCCTGTTGTTCAAACAATATATTCTCACCATTCTTTGTTTAGGGCGTTTTGCCTCTATGACTGAGATATTGAAGAATGGGACAGGAAATGAGTGGGAGGAGAGAGATGGGGCAGGATTGACATGACCCATGCAGGAGTCAAGTTCAAGTTCATGTACTTTGGTGTGCTTACGTCACGAATCCCAAATACAGTCAGATAAAACAAAAACATATATGCCAAGGGGCATAAATGACAACATAGGCTACAACAACACTGAAAAGCACATTGGTAAGAGAGAACTGCAGCTGGTACATTGTGGAAAATAAGCAAGGGGGTAGGCAGGCAAGGAAGTAACTGTAGTGCTAGTGCATAAGTGATGAATGACTTGTGGGTTGGTACTGTCCCACGTACGGTATTGCTTGGTATGCTGCTGTACCGTCCTTCTCCCCATGTGGTTTAATAGATGGTGTAGATTGTATATTGTGAATAGATGTTGTGCTGGATGAGTGGGGTCAGAGGTGAAGTTCTTGGCTTTCGTGAAAATTCTGATGTTGTTATAGGACATATGAGGTCATGAGCAAGTGGTTAGGGTGTCGGGCATAGAGGTAGAAAATAACAGAGAGGACACAGCAATTTGCGACAGCACTGGGAA
The DNA here is from genome assembly GCF_034702125.1 of Engraulis encrasicolus. Classification (NCBI taxonomy): domain Eukaryota; kingdom Metazoa; phylum Chordata; class Actinopteri; order Clupeiformes; family Engraulidae; genus Engraulis; species Engraulis encrasicolus. The sequence goes on along the minus strand of NC_085861.1, from coordinate 5,441,976 downwards.
ATGGCAGATGGAGCTTCCCAACTTCCGTAGGTAGTGTAGGTACCTTCAGGCAATGCAAGTCAATGGAGAACATGCCCACCCCAAAAAATTTACCAAAACGGTGTGAATATGAAGTAACACATTAATCAAAGACCAGATTTGAAATGTCAGGCTAAATATGTACTTAAATAATATGAGATGATAAAATACAATTAAAAATCAAATAATATCTTTTATGAACATATTTAGCAACACACTTCAACTATTGTCCTTGTATAGTGTGTTGATGGACATTTTCACATGATTAAGCCATTTTTGACAGAGGTGAGCCTCGTTCTCCGTTAATTTCCATTTCTCTGATCTACCTACAGATAATGGCCGCTGCAGATTGCCGTAAAAAGGGGGGGCGGGGTCACCTCTAGTATTATTTTCTACCTCTATGGTGTCGGGCTTGTAGCCCAAAGATTGCCGGTTTAATTCTCGACCTGCCAGGTTGGTGGGGGGAGTAGTTAACCAGTGCCAACTTTATTTACAATTTTTTAGTTCAGACAACCTTTGTAAACATTTTTGTACGCAAATAGGACAGAATAGTGCTGCAAATAGTTCATCTTTCATGAATATCACCTTAATGCATGAAAATCAGTCATTTTGGAAAACGGCGGCCATATTGAATTCTGGGCAAAAATTGAGGTGGCCCCATTATGTTTTAATCTCTTCCAATAGGCCCTCTGGTCAGTAATCCACAGAGAAAACGTCGGTAGGATGAAAGGCCTAATTTTTCCACCTGGTGACCTGCCTATAGTTGTTGGCTAACCATTTTATTTGTTTAGCAGTTACCAATGTCTTAGTTCAATTTACCAACATTTCCTCAATTAACGACACAAGTCTCTGTTTTCACTAGACTTTCCACTGCCTGTCGTCATGACGAGTGGCATCTCCACAGCACCGCAGTTCTATGGCGACCGTCACCGCACGTCCGTGCTGTCCCTGGGCTCCAGCGTCTTCTACAGTGATGCCGCTCCGCTAGCCGCCGAGCACGAGCACGAGCACGAGCACACCTTCGACTTCTTCATCATCAACGTGGGCGGTAGTCGCTACATCCTCTCCCATGAAGTAACTAACTAATCACATTTACATACTCAAGTACAGAGGTGTCAAAAGGAAAAGTAAAAGTAATTTATTTTTTTAAATTATATTTTTAGGGGCTTTTATGCCTTTATTTGATAGGACAGTCTGAGATGGTGACAGGAAGCGAGTGGGACAGAGAGACGGGGTGGGATCGGAGAATGACCCCGGCTGGACTCGAACCGGGGTCTCCGTGGGCATGCTAGCCTAAATGTGGGGGTGCTTAGCGCGCTGCGCCACAGCGCCCCCTAAAGTAAAAGTACTTTTGTGGTGTAATTACAACACTAGCACATGGCATTACATCGCTGTTACACCATTTACTCGATTGTACCTAATGAGATAGATAGACTGTGTTGTAACTGAAAAACACTGAAAACCTAACAAGGACCCAGCACAAACTTGATCCAACCAGTGCAGAGTTAGCTGATCGTAAGACAAGTACACAGGTCTACTGGTTACTCAGATAAGTTACTTGAGTCGGAAGGAAACTGTGTTTCTATTTTTTACTTTTACTTTTACTTTTGACACCTCTGCTCAAGTAGGGTGGACTAGGCTAGGCTACCTCCTCCTAGTGACGCAACACCTTCGGCGTCGGTACTAGTCAGGTCAAGAGCAATGCAACATCTTTTCTGAGCTCCGGAGAAATTGGGAACTCCACCCACTTTGTCGGGAATCAATCAACTTTGAGCAGCTCCAACGGCCCTGGGTAGAGACGTGTTCAAGGCAATGATGTGGTTTAAGCAGAGACATTCTATTGGGACTAAGAAAATGTTTGGTTTAAACTTCGGCACAGCCTTTTCTGGCCTCGACCAGTAGGAAGGAAGCAGAGGGAGGCGGACCAACCACACCGTTTAGGAAACGTTCATCGTTATGCTCTTGGTCAGAACAAGTCTCGAAGAGTGATTTGAAAGTCGATGATAATCAGGCAAGTAGGGTGGACTGCCCTTATGTGGGACACACACTGCCTGCATAATGTGGGACACCTAAGCTCCAGTGGCTGACGCTGGCTCTTCACTAAATTAAGGAATGTCAGTGAAACTATGGTAAAAACAAAGCGCTAGTATCATGTAACCAAACTCAGTTTACATTTAAACTGTCCAATCAGAAATTAGGGCTGAGCCAATCATCAAACAAGAGGTACCTGCTGTGAGAGCACCCAGAAGGTCAGTGACACAGTTTTGACTAAATTAGTTTTTAAGAGTATAAAACCATTAATATCAATACATTCATGCAACTTTTTATCCTTATGTATTTATGACATGTTTTTTTTTTTCATTATAAAATAATGCAAAATGTTTATTTACACATTTTTCTTACTGTCCCACTTTAGGGTAGGTTGTGTCCTAATGTGGGATGGTGTGCTTAGATAGGACACTGCTGAAACCATAACCTTGCCCAGAATGTCTGCTTTATGTAATAAGGGTGGTGATTTAACTGTTCCCAGTGATGTTTTAAACATCACTGTGTAGTGTTAAACTGCTTTATTACTACATATATTTAAGGGCAAATGAAAGGTATTTGAAAGGTTGATAGCTGCGGGCAAGTGTGTGTGTGTGTGTGTGTGTTGGTTGGGGGGCTCTCAATATTACATTTTGTTCCATGAACAGCGTTCACTTCATTAAATTGTATTTCAGATCACAGTGGCAAAGGCATGAAAGACAGAGCGAGCGGATAAGATGAGAAAAGACAAGGAATGTCAAGAAAGAATGTCGAGAAAGAAAGACAAGAAAGACGACAAGTCAAGAAACGACAAGACGAGAAAACTCAATCAGTGGAAGCAGGACAGGATGAAAGGAGCAATAGAGGAGTACAGGCGGGTGATTGGGGACGGTGGGGTCCCCAGCCTAAGGCTACTGGCCAGGACATGGAACGTGCCCAAGTCTACGCTTCAGCGCAGGGTGAAAGGTGACGGTCACTCTGACCACACTATAGGAAGGAAGCCAGTGCTCAGCGTGGAGGATGAAGGAGAGCTTGCAGACATAGTGGCTACCTTAGGGAAGAGAGGATTCCCTCTGAGGATGGCCGATGTGCAACAACTGGCCTATCAGTTTGCTGCGCAGAAGGGAATTAAGGGATTCAGCACTGCACAGGGGAGAGCCGGGTACAAGTGGTTTAGAGGGTTTTTGAGACGAAACCAAAGTCTCAGAATCAGAGAGCCAGAGGCTCTCTCAGCCAGCGGCGGAGGAGCTGATTTAAACCCCAGCGTTGTGGAGGCCTGGTTCAAGCAATACAAGGAGACAGTTGACCGACTGGGGTTGACGGACGCTCCAGATCATATCTGGAACTGTGACAAGACAGGGCTCCAAGACCCCCTCCTCTCCAATAGGGCGGTTGCTGAGGCTGCTGGGTCATCATGTTCTGATGAAATCACAGCAGCGGGAGAGAGAGGAGAAACCACAACTTTACTCTCTTGCATCAATGCCGACGGTAGATATGGGCCCAATATGGTGATCTTCAATTGCAAGAGGATGAAGGCCAACGGGTGGTATGGGGCTCCGGAAAATACCTTCCTCAGTATGTCCGACGACGGCTGCATAAATGCAGATTTGTTCACTGAGTGGGGCCATATTTTCATCAAAAGCCTGCCGAGAGACGATCCACGACCCCATCTGCTGCTTGTGGATGGCCACTTCTCCCATGTGTACAACATTGACTTTCTAAATGTAATGAAGGACAATAATGTGTGTGTGTTCAGCCTCCCTAGTCCTCACACCACACACTACATGATGCACCATGCAACTAGAGCTCTATTCAAGAGTCTGGAACATATCTGGAGGCTTGAGGGACGGAGGGTCATGGCAGAGAGCGGAGGGAAGCGCCTTGACAGGGATTTGTTCATGCCACTGTTCTCCAAGGCTTGGAGGAACGCTGCCACACCCCAAAATGCCCAGGCTGGATTCCGCGCATCAGGGATATACCCTTTCAATCCTGATAAAATCAACAAAAGTCTTTTCAAGCCATCAAAAACGGTGGAGAGATTTCCAACTTTACCAACCCACGAGGAGGATGATGATGATGATGATGATGATGATGATGATGATGACGCTGATGACCAGTATATTCCTGACCACACCCCTCTGCATGATGCTGTCCAGCCTGAAATCCTGTTGTAATAGAAAACCTTTCTACAAGTACATTATAATTTTGACTGAATATAGACTGATGTCACAAACGATGGAGAGACTCATTCAGCCTGCCTTTCCAACCCGTGAGGATGATGAGGATGATGATGATGATGATGATGATGATGATGATGATGATGATGATGACGATGGTGACTCCTTCTAGGATCTTCCTGACTACACCCCTTGCCACCAGAGCTTAACTGGGGGAGAAATAGGGCCAGGGCACTTTTGTCTTAAAGGGGCCCCTCATGGGGGATAAATAAGGCCTGGGCACTTTTGTCTTAAAGGGGCCCCTCATGGGGGAGAAAATAGGGCCTGGGCACTTTTGTCTTAAAGGGGCCCCTCATGGGGGAGAAATTAGGGCCCGGGCACTTTTGTCTTAAAGGGGCCCCTCATGGGGAAGAAATAGGGCCTGGGCACGTTTGTCTTAAAGGGGCCTCTCATGGGGGAGAAATAGGGCCTGGGCACTTTTGTCTTAAAGGGGCCTCTCATGGGGTAGAAATAGGGCCAGGGCACTTTTGTCTTAAAGGGGCCCCTCATTATTAGCGGTGCAGAGCTGGCTCCCTGGTAGGCCCCGCACCCTCGTGGGCCCCAATTTTCAGAAAAGTACATTTAAAAAAAAAAAAAATCCTACTGAGAAATGCCCGCTATGTCACCCTCTGCCACCCTCTGCATGATGAAGCTGTCCAGACTGAAATCCTGTTGGAATCGAGAACCTTTTTACGAGTTCTTCCACGAGTACTGTAATTTTGACTGAATTCAGACTGTTATGACTGAATGACATGCACAATATTCTGCAAAATAAAGGACATTATGCATGGTTGCACACAACATCTTCACTGTTTTACTTGTTCCACCTGTCTTGGATCAATGTATTGGATGATGCCTGGTGCCAAGTGAGAGACAGAGGTCACAAAGGAACAATATTCAAGAAAACCAAGCAATGAATTCTTGAGCGGAAAGCTAATTAAAAGTAACTCAATACTTTTACTCAAACTATATTTGAAATTAAGTACTTTTTATTTTGCTTGAGTAAATGTTTAGATAGGTACTTTGATTTGAGTGGGAATTAATCAAAGAAATAAGTAAATAAATCTTACATACTGGTGCACTGTGTAGGATTATGGCCAGAGTGGGTATTGCAACTATGCTACTCATTAAAACTGTGCTGCCTATTGCCACATTTAATCTTTTCATGAATATTTACTTAGTAATAAACTAGTATTTAGCATGACCAAAGTCCAGTTTTGCAGCTAAAAATGTCTATTTCTGGAAATTCAAAATGGCGGACATGGAGAAGATCCACCTCTTCATGAATTAAAAGTGCAATTTTTCCCAGTCATAATGATTATTTAGAATTTGATGGTGGCAATAAGTATTCATAAAAAGGTCAAGATTTTGTGGAATAGGCAACATGAATTCTGGAAATAAACTACTAAAAATAATACACAGTGTACCTTTAAGTAAACCAATGTTTCTGTATTTCCCCTCCTCCCTCATGAGCTCCTGGCCTCCTATCCAGAGACCAGGCTGGGCAGGCTGGCCCTCTCCTCGCGCGACTCCGCCCTGGACCTCTGCGACGACGCCGACCTCCTGGAGAACGAGTTCTTCTTCGACCGCAACTCGCAGACCTTCCAGTACGTCATGAACTTCTACCGGACGGGCCGCCTGCACGTGCGCGAGGAGCTGTGCGTGGTCTCCTTCCTGCAGGAGATTGAGTACTGGGGCATCGACGAGCTGCGCATAGACTCCTGCTGCAGAGACAAATACTACCGCCGCAAGGTAGGCCTAACACTTGCTATTTATTTATTCATTATTATTGATATTATTGTTATTATGCGGCAGGGTCAAATACTACCACCGCAAGGTACCTAACACTTGCTATTTATTTATTTATTTATTATTATTATTATGGCATCGACGAGCTGCGCATAGACTCCTGCTGCAGAGACAAATACTACCGCAGCAAGGTAGGCCTAACCGCACGAATAGACCAAGCGCGACGCGATTGAAGCGACAGAGAATCGCTTCTGTGCAGCAAGAGCGATACGAGCGATTGAAGCGACTAGCATATGTCCGTTACAGGCAGAAGGCAAAGCATTCAAACATTCCCATTGGCTGTGGTCACTGACCTCTATACAGTCATTGGCTGTCGCGGCTGGTCGCCGAACCGCATCATAGAAAGTAGCCAGGATTTCAACTTCAAACTGTCGCTCTCTGCGTGCAAATCGCCTCTAATCTCCAGAATCGATTTTGTCGCGCGACTCAATACAAAGTCAATTACTTCAGTCGCTCGCCTCGCTCGTGTCGTGCTTGGTCTATTTGTGCGGTTATACTTGCTATTTATTGGTGCTTTAAATACTTTGTAAAATGTTTATAATTATTATTAAAATTAGGTATAGGGCAAATGTTAGGGACTACCTTGCGCCGATAGTAGCAGGACCCTTCAGCAGTGAAGGGTGAGGATTGAACCTGCAAACCTGTGATCTACTACAGTCCAGCTCCCGGGAGAGAGACTTTATTAATCCCCAAACAGGAAAATGAATAAAGTCTCTCTCTCTCTCTTATTTTTAAATTGCTTTGTTTTTACCCTCACACTTTTATTGTTCAGTGTCTGTCCTTGGGTATCTTGAAAGGCGCTTTAGATGCAAATTATTATTACAGTAGTAGTAGTATTGTTGTTGTTGTTGTTGTTGCTGCTATTGCTATTATGATAATGATTATTATTATTACTACTATTACTATTATTATTACTATTACTGCTTTTCAATCTCACTGACAGGCACTTCCACTTCATTTTAATTATCAGTTTATTTTCTATTTTACATATTTTATCTATTTTATTTTTTCCCTCATTTTTATTTTATTTTTCAATTTGCATTCTACTTCTTTTTGTTATTTTAAAACATTTATTTTTATTGTACTTTTTATTTTTATTTTATTTTTGCATTTTAATTACTCTCATTACTCTCCTATTGTTAATTCACTGAAGCTTTGTTGTACTTTCCCTATTGTTATGTATTTGTTTTTGATTGTAAAGTGTCCTTGGATATTTTGAAAGGCGCTCAAAATAAAATGTATTACTATTATTACTATTATTATTACTCAGGAGCTGAAGGAGTCCATGGACGTGCACCAGGAGCAGGAGCTGGCGGATGGCGAGGAGGAGGAGGACTTCTCGGGCGCCGTGTGCCAGGACGTCAGGCAGCGGCTCTGGGACCTGATGGAGAACCCCGCCTCGTCTCCGGCCGCCAGGGCGTTCGGCACGCTGTCCATGCTGTTCGTGGTGGTGTCCATCGTCAACATGGCGCTGATCTCGCTGGACTTCACGCTGCTGGGCCAGGCGGTGCTGGACGGCCTCGAGTACGTCTGCATCATCTGGTTCACCGGGGAGCTGCTGCTGCGCTTCGCATGCGTCAGGGACAAGTGCAGGTGAGGAGGCTATGGGGCACCTAAGTCACGCCCTCTACTTTCTGACCATGGAAAAAAATGGAATGGAAATGAATGGGGCGAGTCATGGTGGATTTGTGGTGCACAGGTGGATTTTATAGTTTTTGATTGGTGTCGTAAGAACCATCATTGCAAGCCCATTAATTATTTTTGACTCCCTAGGCCCCATGAGGTGATAGGAAGGGGTGGAGACTTGGGTACCTTATTCAATGAACATGGTTAATTGATTACCCTAGCCAAGTTAACCTACAGGAAAGTGGTCAACCTCATAATACTTGGCAGGCCTCTTTTAGGACTTAAGGACTTCAGGCTCTTCTATTAGATGATTTACCTCCAGTGGTGCGTGAGAGACAAGTGCAGGTGAGGAGGCTATCCTATGAACATGGACTTCAGGCTCTTCTATTAGATGATTTACCTCCAGTAGGGTAGGCTATCCTATGAACAAGGCTCTTCTATTAAATGATTTACCTCCAGTAGTGCGTGAGAGACAAGTGCAGGTGGGTGGGCTATCCTATGAACATGGACTTCAGGTTCTTCTATTAAATGATTTACCTCCACCTCCAGTAGTGCGTGAGGGACAACTTGAGTGCGTTTTAATATGCGACCTTGCCTCCTCCACTTGCCTCCTCCACTTGCCTCCTCCACTTGCTTCTCGTCATGATGACATCACTGACAACAGCATTATAGTTCAATATCTTGCAAAAGCTCAATTGTAAAGTCTTTTTCTCATTTGCAATTGGGATGGTGAATGAAAAACAGTCCCTCAAAAGTTGTTGTGGCGAGGCTGACAGCTGGGAAACTTTATCGTTTTCTCCACGGAGGAGGGGCCAGGAGGTGGGACGAGGAGACAAGCACAAGTGGAGGAGGCAAGGTCACATATTGGGATGCACCCCTAAAGTGCAGGTGGGTAACTTACTCCATAGAGGTAGAAAATAACACTAGAGGTGACCCCGCCCCCCTTTTTACGGCTATCTGTAGCGGCCATTATCTGTAGGTAGATCAGAGAAATGGAAATTAACGGAGAACGAGGCTCACCTCTGTCAAAAATGGCTTAATCATGTGAAAATGTCCATCAACACACTATACAAGGACAATAGTTGAAGTGTGTTGCTAGCTATGTTCATAAAAGATATTATTTGATTTTTAAATGTATTTTATCAACTCATATGATTAAAGCAGTGTTGGGTAAGTTACTTTTTAAAAGTAATTAGTTACTTTACTTTAGTTACTGCTTTCAATTGTAATTTAATTACTACATTTAAAAAGTAACTCATTACTTATTACTTTACTTTACTTTTCGCGGGAAAAGGGATTTTAACCAGTGTAGTGGCACAACTCATAATACACCTGCTTCCCCAGGTTGTAGGCCGGCTGTGTAAATGGCCTAATATTTTAATATGTGCAAACTGTACCTCTATGGAATCCCTCATATAGGGCCTAGGCCTATTGTCATTCTCAGATCTAAAATGCATTTCATGATTGCCCTGTTGTCCTATTTATAACAGTGTCAATAAATTTGAATCTAGTCTAACATTACGGCATAGAATAGAATAGAATAGAATAAAATAGACTTTTATTGTCATTTCAGCATGAAAATTGCCTTCGGTCTCACTGAATAAAAACAGAATGAGTAGGGTGAGGTGGCCATACCAAACAGAAATGTTTTAGGTAAGGACACCCTAGGCTTACATATTTACTCTCCTCGATTTTTCAGCTTAGCTACTCCAAATCCTTTCAGTTTCCTGATTAAAAACGACCTTGGATTGTATGCATCAACATTATTATTAAGGATTCTACGGAATGCAGAATCCGTTCGTGCTGGAAGACGGTGTGATCAGGCACATTTGAATAGCCTGAAGAACGTGGCCTCAACGCAATAGTGTTGCTTGCGCTGTTGTTCTCACGTTATTCCCAATTAGTCTACTTGAGTGTACTTGAGTACTTGAGTCTATCAGTGAGCACAACAGAGGCCATGGCATTTGCGATGGGTAAAGCTGTTTCCTTCATGCATGTGCGTAACGGTGGACTCGGAATGACTGTAGATTTAACTGCGCAGCGAATCACTTTCACTTTACCTGGCGTAATGTTAGAAAAAAATGATGGTGGAACTCCAAGTATTGTAGTATATGTTAAGCACATCACAGCGCAACGGGCTCATGGAAGTCCCAGTGAAAGACCTTGCATGCACGAGGAGGAAGGAACATCAGTCTGCGTGCGCGCGCTCTCACACACCCACACCCGAGAGCTCGAGAAGGGCTGGGGGAAAAAACAGCCCAGACAGAGAGCTTCGCGCATCTAGAACTAATATCAGCAAACCTGAAGATGATTTAAAGGCTCAAATAACGAGTAACGACCGTTACAGCAGTGCAGTAACTGTAATTACATTACTGAAATTTGAAGAGTAATGCGTTACGTTCCTAAGTTACTGCCAAAAGTAATTAAATTACGTAACGACGTTACTTACGTGTTACTTACTTAACGCGTTACCCCCAACACTGGATTTAAGTAGATATTTAGCCTGACATTTCAAATCTGGTCTTTGATTAATGTGTTCCCTCATATTCACACAGTTTTAGTCAATTTTTTGACAGGCGTGGGCGTGTTCTCCATTGACTTGCATTGCCTGAAGGTACCTACACTACCTACGGAAGTTGGGAAGCTCCATCTGCCATTTCCCAGTGCTGTCGCAAATTGCTGTGTTCTCTCTAGTGTTATTTTCTACCTCTATGGGGTACGCTATCCTATGAACAAGGACGTCAGGCTCTTCTATTAGGTGATTTATCTAGTGCAGGTGGGTAGGCTATCCTATGAACAAGGCTCTTCTATTAGATAATTTACCACTACCTCCAGTAGTGCGTGAAGGACAAGTGCAGGTGGGGAGGCTATTGAAGAAGGACTTCAGGCTCTTCTATTAGATGATTTACCTCCAGTAGTGCATGAGAGACAAGTGCAGGTGGGTAGTACGTAGGCTATTCCATGAACATTGACTTCAGGCTCTTCTATTAGATGATTTACCTCTACCTCCTGTAGTGTGTGAGAGACAAGTGCAGGTGGGGAGGCTATTCCATGAACTGAACCCTGGCTAAGTTAATCTACATGTAACCTACCTCCAGTAGTGCGTCAGACACAAGTGCAGGTGGGTTGGCTATTCTATGAACATGGCTCTTCTATTAGATGATTTATTTACGCCCTATTATGTACTGTATGTGTCCCCTTGGCTTCTGTCATTTCCTCCCTTAGTTTTTGTTTTGTCTGATTGTATTGTCATGATTTGTGAGTGAGTGTCATGATTTGTGAGTGAGCACACCAAAGTACACTCCTAGGAACTGTATTTGTATACTGTTGATATAATAAACTTGAACCTGAACTTGAATAACCAGTTTCTTGGCCTCCCCCTCCCCCAGGTTCAGCCGGAGCGTGGTGAACATCATCGACCTGCTGGCTATCCTGCCCTTCTACGTCACGCTGGCCGTGGAGAACCTGCACGGGGGTTCCACCGAGCTGGAGAACGTCGGCCGCGTGGTGCAGGTGCTCCGACTGATGAGGTCCCTCCGAATGCTCAAACTGGGACGACATTCCACAGGTAACCACATTCCACAGCTAACACCATTCCACAGGTAACGACATTCCACAGGTAACAACATTCCACCGGTAACAACATTCCACAGGTAACGACATTCCACATGTAACAACATTCCACAGACAACACCGCCATTCCACAGGTAACAGCACCATTCCACAGATAACGCCATTCCACAGCTAACAACATTCCACAGGTAACAACAGCTAACGCCATTCCACAGGTAACAACATTCCACAGGTAACAACAGCTAACGACATTCCACAGGTAACAACATTCCACAGGTAACAACATTCCACAGGTAACAACAGCTAATGCCATTCCACAGGTAACGCCATTCCACAGATAACCGCATTTCACAGGTAACAACATTCCACAGGTAACAACAGCTAAGGCCATTCCACATTCCACATGTAACAACATTCCACAGCTAACACCATTCTACAGGTAACCGTCATTCCACAGGTAACGCCATTCCACAGGCAACGCCATTCCACAGGTAACACCGCCAATAGCATGCTAACCCACTAAAATAAAATATAAGAATCATACTAACCCACTAAAAAAAAAAAAAAACAAGAATCAGACACTTGACAGTGCAGCTTTTCTAAAAAAAAAAAATGTACAGATCTGTTCGCTTGCATCCAAACACCTTGTAAAAATCAGTTTGGAGTTGAGTGCACTTCCTGAAACAAAGGTTCCCCCTCCATATGTAACAGAGGTGTTCCAGCACAGTCCGGCCCCCCGGGGGCCGCGAACTCACCACCTTGTCAACGCTTTAGTTCGGCAATGGGAGGCACAGTACAATTCAAGTTTTGGCAAAGGACGTGCTGAACTTCTTGGAAAAAACGAAAGTCTTTGGGTGCGCGAACTTAAAGGGACACTGTGTGAGATTTTTAGTTGTTTATTTCCAGAATTCATGCTGCCCATTCACTAATGTTACCCTTTTCATGAATACTTACCACCACCATCAAATTCTAGGTATTCATTATGACTGGAAAAATTGCACTTTTCATACATGAAAAGGGGGATCTTCTCCATGGTCCGCCATTTTGAATTTCCAAAAATAGCCATTTTTAGCTGCAAAAATGACTCTACTTGGACCATACTAGAAAATATTTTTTTATTACTTAGTAAACTTTCATGTAAATATCAAATTTGGCGATAGCCAACCCAGTTTCAATGAGCAGCATAGTTGCAGTACCTTTTTTGACCATTTCCTGCACAGTGCGGATTTTTCTTACTTAGGCACAGTACAATACCATTGAGCTAAAGGGCCGGTCCGATAGCCCAATGCTACCACACTGTATTGAGGCTTCGGCAGGGAGATTTATTAACGTTCCGCGCCACACTCTGCTAGATGGCCTCCGTTACACATAGCCATTCCCTCCTCCTCTGGCAGTAGACTACCAGACCTCCATAGCCATCCCCACCTCCTCCTCCTCCTCCTCCTCCTCCTCCTCCTCCAGTAGACTATAACCCCCCCCCCCCCCTCCATAGCCATCCCCACCTCCTCCTCCGCCTGTAGACTATACCCCCTCCATAGCCATCCCCTCCTCCTCCTCCTCCTCCTCCTCCATAGCCATCCCCTCCTCCTCCTCCTCCTCCTCCTCCTCCTCCTCCTCCTCCAGCAGTAGACTATACCCCCTCCATAGCCATCCCCACCTCCTCCGTCAGTACTATACCCCCTCCATAGCCATCCCCACCTCCTCCGTCAGTACTATACCCCCTCCATAGCCATCCCCACCTCCTCCGTCAGTACTATACCCCCTCCATAGCCATCCCCACCTCCTCCGTCAGTACTATACCCCCTCCATAGCCATCCCCACCTCCTCCGGCAGTACTATACCCGCTCCATAGCCATCCCCACCTCCTCCGGCAGTACTATACCCCCTCCATAGCCATCCCCACCTCCTCCGGCAGTACTATACCCCCTCCATAGCCATCCCCACCTCCTCCGGCAGTACTATACCCCCTCCATAGCCATCCCCACCTCCCCCTCCAGCAGTAGACTATACCCGCTCCATAGCCCATCTCCACCTCCTTCAAAGTGTGTTCCACCCCTCCATAGCCATCCCCACCTCCTCCGCCTGTAGACTATACCAAAAATACTGAATCAAACTAAGATAAGGCAAGGCAAGGCAAGGCAAGGCAAGTTTATTTATATAGCGCATTTCATACACAGGTGCAACTCAATGTGCTTCACAAAGTTAACAAATGTAAATGAAAGGAAACAGGGAAGAAAGAAGGAAATGAATTAGAGTCAAAAAACATTTAAAACATTAAGATAAAACATAAGGTAAAAATAATAATAAAATAAAATAAAACAATTTAAATAAACATAAAAATAATAATAATAAAAAAGAATGATATGTAATTTAAGCTAGGGGAAAGCATCTGACAACAACTTTGTCTTGAGTCTAGATTTAAAGCTATCAATAGTGGGTGCAAGATAACGCAAAACAAGCCCACTCAATGCAAAAGCGTGTGCTCAAGTTGGGTCTCCTAAGGGGGCGTTGTCCCCTACTTCTTCTTCTCTTTTTGAGGTGTTTGCGCAAGACGTGCGCTACCGCCATCTACAGCGCTAAGAGGACTTCATTGATTCTCAACCTCAGGTCTCCTAACCGAAGGTCTCCTAAAGGGGCGTTCAACTGAAATAAAGTGGATACCGGAAAAGAAAAAAAATGACGCTTCTTGTTAGATCCACCTTCTTTGACTATACCCCCTCCATAGCCATCCCCTCCTCCTCCTCCAGCAGTAGACCATAACCCCCCCCTCCCATAGCCACCTCATCCTCTGGCAGTAGACTATAGGACATCCTTCAAAATCCAAAGGTTTCAGTACAGTGTGTTCAGTACAATAAACCATATGCACTGAAGACCAAGAGTCGAAGTCAGATGATGCGTTTTCTTAATGGAGAGAAAGAGAAAGCATATGTACACATGCATGTATTCATTCATGTTATGACAATTTCCCCTCGAGGTTCCAATGAGCCAGACGCACATATGCCAAGACAGAAAAAAAAATCTTCCAGGGCTCTGTATAACTTGCTTTGATGTGTTTTTTTTTTTCTTGGAATGAGAGAGCGAGGAATTCACTTTGAGATGCACGCTCTGTCATGAATAATGAGCAATGAGCATGAGCAATGATGTTAGAATGGCACGAGGGTTCCGGAACAGTCTGGGACATCACATTCAGTTTCATCTGGAAAAGAGATGGAAATGAATAAATGAATACAGAAGAAGCGCAACACCACATGTGATAGTTCTTTCTCTCTTAACTGACAGATGTGGAGTGGTGCTAACCTCAATGAGGTGCACTATTGTTTCAAGCGTATCCTTCAATTTCTGAGGGGAAAAAAAAAACGCCTTCACACGTCTTCAAGAGGAAAAGATAGCTTTAATAACGCCTTGGCTCTAAAGCTACTGTGTCATTGATCTGCCTGCTCGGCTGACAGCTGTACATGTACGTACTTGATTTTCATAAGAGAACAAGATGACATTGTCGTAGTGCATTTGTAGCCTGTGGGTGGGATTTTCTTTTTCATCATCAAAAGAAACATGAAGACCTGTTCTGCCCTACAAAGGCAAAGTGCAGTAACTACGCTGACATTGAAACTGAGAGAAATGCCTTCAAAGCCTTGGTATTAGGTTGGATATTGTAGTCACTGCAAATTTGACATAGCAATATCTCTAAAACATCAAACATGACACGTTTGGACCATAAGGCTTTGTCACAAAATAGAGGAGGTGTAATGAAGACCATTTTCAGTCTTGAGTCAATTTTGTCAAAATATGTAGTTACTGCACTTTGCGTTTGTAGGGTATTGTTGTTCTTGGTGTGTGTGTGTGTGCTAATATGGAAGTATTTCCTGTTGTATGAGTCTACCACAGGCTTTTCTCATGTTGATCCAGCAATGAAATGTGGAAGCTGCAGTCGTTTTTTAAGATTTAATCATATAAGACAGAGGAAAGCATAATGTAATATCCTTCTCTTGGCTGTGTACATTCATAATCAAAGAACCAATTACTGAGACCTGTCTTCTTAATGGCACACTGACAAAATTAACTGTGTTTCTTTCCACAATATGAGCTCCCCGCTAGGTATGTGGTAATGTGATCACAAAGATCACACAGAGACAAGCCTTAAATAGCGGCATATGTTTTGCACCTTACGAGAACTGCTGAAGCATATTTTGGCACCAACATTCACACCCTCCGCTAAATCCGTGAATACAAAAGTCTAATTTAATCTTAAAAGTCTAAATAAAAGCTTATTCTGGGACCATAAAAAAACGCTTGATCAGTCAGATACAGACAGTATGTTAGTGGTAGAAATTATTTAATCTTTAGATATTGCTTCATACTTGTGTGGTGTAAATTGTCAGTTTGGTCAAGATGTGCTAACTGTGAAAACAGTATGTGGCTTAAAATCAGACCAAACAACATAATAAGTAGTAGCCCCAATAAATAATCCAATGTAAAGTTTAGGCAGTAGTATTTCTCAGCAGTCCGGTAAATTCTTATGGCCTGGTGGTATAGGCTGTTAATGTCCAGTCTTTTAGTCCGGCTCTAAAGGGACCTGTACCTTCTACCTGAGGGTAGCCATTGGAACGAGTGATAGGCTGGATGGTGACAGTCATGCAGGATGTTCTGCATGCTCCGTAGCTCAAAGCAGCTGATACTGTATATGGGAGCAAAACACCCCAATGCAGCCGTCCTGTCTTCGGCAAAGCAGCTGATGGATATCATACAATAGTGATAGATGGATGCTAAAATGGTCAGCTCAGTGGGCACAGCAGGTACACTGCAGCCTACACACACCATCCACACCCCCAGATACCATCTCTCCTCCACACCATCCACACCCCCAGATACCATCTCTCCTCCACACCTGCTCTTGGAGAGGAGAGGAGAGCAGAGCAGGAGAGGAGAGCAGGAGAGGAGAGGAGAGGAGAGGAGAGCAGGAGAGGCGGCAGGGAGGGCTATTCTGCTATTCTAGTCCAGAGGAGTAGATGTGTGCGCACATACCACCCGATGGGCCAGGTGCAGGACAATGAGAGTAAATCCAGTGAAATAAGTCCAGTGAAAAAGAGATAAAGTCCGCAACACTGCTTGTCTACTGTGAATTTATTTTAAAGAGCGCAACGTTTCGACCTTCAGGTCTTCATCAGGCAAAGTATGGAATCATGTGGCATTGTACTTTGCCTGATGAAGACCTGAAGGTCGTAACGTTGTGCTCTTTAAAATAAATTCACAGTAGACAAGCAGTGCAGTGTTGCGGACTTTATTTCTTTTTCACACTATTCTGCTATTCTGCCTTGGGGTGTGGTGGCGAGAGGCGGGAGGGATGGCTATGATATTCTGCCTTGGGGTGGGGGCGAGAGGCCCTCTCTTGTCAGCTTTCCTGCAGCGACCATAAGAGTGATATCCTGTCTTGGGGTGGGGGTGGGGGTTCATCCGGGTAACACTCAGTCATGTGCAGAAAAGATGAGAGCCTGGTATGAACTCAGGTGATTCGCAGGTAAGCACTTGACGAATGTAACTGGTGCGGGCACCGGCACCAGCACCGCTCTGGTCGACCTGAAAACAGTATTATTGGGGCGAGAGGATGAGGAGGAGGAGGAGGAGGAGGAGGAGGTGGAGGAGGTGGAGGATAAGGGGTGAGAGGAGGAGGAGGAGGAGGATAAGGAGGAGGTGGAGGATAAGGGGCGAGAGGAGGAGGAGGAGGAGGGAGATGAGGAGGAGGAGGAGGACGAGGAGGGGGGAGATGAGGAGGAGGAGGAGGAGGAGGAGGATGACACAGTCCTCTGGTCCTCAGTCCCCAGTTCAGCAGACCAGTGCCTTTAATGTCCCATGAATCTACTCGGGGGAGGAGCTCTGTTCCACATCTAAGAGGATGTTTAATTTCCCATGAATCTACTCAGGGGAGGGGTCTCTATTCCACGTGGCCCTGAGGGGATGTTTTATGCATGGACGGGGCATCAAAGATACAGGCTATAAGCAAAGGCGGTTTGCTGTCCCTCTGCTAGAACAGGACTCATTCTCATCTAGAGCTTGCACACAAAGGGGAGGGAAAAAAACTGCATTCAAACTGGGTTGCAGGGAAGCCGACAGGAGGGGACAAAGGGGCCCATTGTCCCGGGCCCAGGGAGAGAGGGGGCCCAGAATTGAGTCCTCATTACATTGTGTGTATTGGGCTGGGGGGCCCTTTAAAGTGACTGTCCCGGGCCCAGGGAGAGAGGGGACCCAGAATTGAGTCCTCATTAAATTGTGTGTATTGGGCTGGGGGGCCCTTTCAGGTGACTTTGTCCTGGGCCCCGGCAAAGCTGTCAGCGGCCTTGCAGGGTTGTGTCACAACGCCCTAGTTTTTTTTTTTTTTTCCAGTTTCCAGATACTGTGGTTGTTGTGCTGCATACTGTTTAACTTTTTGTCCTTGAGTGTGTTGGGAAAGAATGGAAGTCTGAAATAGCATGTGCAGATGGGTCCCCACTAAAAGGTATGTAGGTCTGTAAACACAGTGATATCAGAAGCCCTCCTGTGTTAGGCCTACTGTGAAGAATAATGCTGCGGTCACACCGCCGGCGTTGAAGGAGCTAAAACGCTGCTGACTCCTGCCTGGAAAGCACAGGTCAGGGGCGTTGAACGAGGCAAAAGATTCAACCTGAAGCGTTCGACCAAGAATCTCGACCAACCGAAGCTCGTGTTTAGAAAAATGTGAACATTCCATTGGCTGCCGCCTGCTCTCCCATACAAAGTCAATTACTTCCGCATCTTTCCACGCGTTCAACGCTGGCGGTGTGACCGCGCGATAACTAATCGGTTCAGGCATTGGCTTTGATATAGTCATGTTTCCTTTGTCTTGGTTCACATCCTGTGGGATAGACTAACAGTAAAGCCATCTATTGGAAGCTATATGTTTCTTGTTGACGTTACAAAGGATTGGGTTTTATTAAGGTGATACAGCAGTGAATAATTATTAACTAAATAAAATAAAATCTCAAAAGCAAAACAATCAATCACAAACAAAAACGTGTGAATGAATTATCCAGATGTTTTTTTGCCCTCTCTGGTCAAGCAGAAGCGATGCCTGGTTCACACCGGACCATATCAAAAGTCAGCTATGGTCTGGAGACCGCCTAGTGAACTTCACGTAGGGGAGGTCTGGTTTACGATGGCCAGCGGCTGTTTATTGGCCATATACTGTATAGTGCAATCATGTCAGTTGTATTCAAGCTGATTCTCCTTCTTCTTGCACAGGTCCATTAGTGTTTCATCAGTATTCCTGATGTTCCTGATGGTTTTCCCTCCTCCTCCTCCTCCTCCTCCTCCTTCTTCTTCTTCTTCTTCTTCTTCTTCTGCAGGTCTGAAGTCGTTGGACATGACCGTTACCGAGTGCTACCTCCTCCTCCTCCTCCACCTCTTCCTCCTCCTCTTCCTCCTCCTTCATCTTCTTCTTCTTATTCCTTCAGGTCTGAAGTCGTTGGGCATGAACCTTTACCGCTACCAGGAGGTGGACAGCTCCTCCTCTTCCTCCTCATCCTCTTCCTCTTCCTCCTCCTCCTTCATGTTCTTCTTCTTCCTCCTCCTCTTCCTCCTCCTCCTGCTCCTCTCCTCCTCTTCCTCCTCCTCCTCCTCCTCCTCCTCCTCTCCTCCTCCTCCTCCTTCATGTTCTTCATCTTCTTCTTCTTCGTTCTTCTTCTTCTTCTTCCTCAGGTCTGAAGTCGTTGGGCATGACCATTACCGAGTGCTACCAGGAGGTGGGGCTGTTGATGCTCTTCCTGTCGGTGGGCATCTCCATCTTCGCCACGGTGGAGTACGCCATCGAGCACGACCTGCCCGACACCACCTTCGCCAGCGTGCCCAGCGCCTGGTGGTGGGCCACCACCTCCATGACGACCGTCGGCTACGGCGACATCCGGCCCGACACCGCCATGGGAAAGGTGAAATATTCTATCATATGTCTGTCATCATCATTATTATAGCAGATAAGAGTTGTGTAAATGTTTTTTAGGGAATTATTATTTTGATGTTTAGAGAATGATTTCAAGGCCCACTTTAAATGTTTTCAAGGCCCAGAGAGTGAGAATCACTCCCCTGAACCTTAACCCGTTAAAACACGGCGTAGTAAATTTGCTGTTACCAGAATGGCAATGAGTCATAGTAGATAACTAAAGGCCCTGTGTTATGTCAAAGTAGAGTAGTATGGATATATTAAAGGGGCATTCTACCGGTGGAGACATGAATATGTATCAAAGTGGGTCATATATGTAGTAAAATAGTAGCATAAATTTCTAATTTGGTGCCTTCTTGGCCTAGAAAAGGCAGAAAATGGCTTTTTAGTGCTTGTGGATTTGTGACACCAATCCCCATAATGCATTGCAATGCTCAAGTTCCACAGGCCACACCCAGGCAGCTCTGCCAGTAGCCCCATACGACTTTGTTGCTGTCGATCAACATCGACGAAGGGCGTGAGCGAGAACTTGTCGTCACGATGTGGGTGTTATTAAATACAGCGCATTTACAGTCGGCCAAAAATATGAACGAGACTATGAGCTCGCACCGGTTTGCTCTACTAACACACCACATGTGAGGAGTTGGGGGGACAGGCAGTGAGGAGGAGCTGAAGTGGGGACCTGCGCAAACTTGTGTAGAGGTGTGAGACAAGACCCATATACACACGTGAGTGAGTTGTTGACCAACCAGTTCATGGGCGCGTGACCTCGGAGGCAGTCCGCAGACGAGCGTTGAAGGCAGGGGCGGTTTTAGGAAATCTGAGGCCCTGGGCAAGAAACAATTTTGAGGCCCCCTTTAAATGATTAATTAATAATCGATGATGTATGCAGGCAGTGGCGTAACAACGGAACCCATAAGCAAGATTATCTAGGTGGGCCCCACATTCAGTCAATATTTATATGGCACATTATCATACACAACTGTCATTCAGTGTGAGAAAGAGAAGAGAGAAAAAAATATTGCTATAGATAGTAGATAACTATCACCAAAGGCAGATGAAAACAACGCTGTTTTTGATTTCTTTTGAAATCATACTGTTGGGGCAGGTCTTATTTGGACATCTAGCTGGCCCCAGCAGGCAGCATATGACTATGCCATTTCACTTGATTTGACCCTAGACACTACCAGAGAAGACCTAAGGCATCTAAGGATGATATTGCTCAAGCACATCCACAATAGCCTATATTTAGGGCCCAAGGCATTTAGTGACATTAAGACTATCAGGACTACTTTAAACTAAATTCTCAAAACAGAACAAAAAAACCCTCACTAGCAGCCAATGAAATGACCAAATACTGGAGTGTTGTGATCTCTTTTGCTATTTAGAATTCTAGCAGCAACATGTGGATAAGTTGCACCTGCCTGAGTGACTTTTACAATAGCCAACTCTGCATGTAATAAAAGCAGAGATTAATTTATCGTTAAGGTGACAAATGATTTAGTTATACTTTTGATGTGAGCATTCAGCCTGCAACACGTGAGAAATAGCCAGGATAGACCCACACTCGTTCCATAAATGGGAAAAGAAGATAGAATGAGACAATTCGCGGTAGAGGGTTGATTACAAAAGAAAACTAAAAAAAAAAAAAAAATGGTGATGCGCCCCTTCAACTAAAACATAGCCCATAGCTCAACACACCGATGAAAACACAGTCACGAGTCGACAGACACACCACGGTGCACCTTAACGCACACTGCACTCTTGAGCCAGTGAACACCCAATACAGAGGAAACGGTGACTGAAGTCTTTCAGAAACCGAAATTAGGCAACAAACGAGAAACAACAGGCACCTTGCGCCAACTGCGCGTGCACACATCTGTTGAATAGTTAACAAGTCCCCTCTCTAGTTCTAACTAATAACTATATCGCTCACAACTCTGAAGTGAACCAGCTTGCTTCGTGACGTGATATAACAGCTAGACTACAATAGCAAAACGTCCGTCATGCTAACCAGAAATAAATGCAGCGAACCGACATTAGAGCTATCAACTTTTGACTATAGTTACACCGAATGACAACAATGCGTGAAGTATATCATGATACGGTATCAAAATTGTGCTGCGGCGGACATCATGATTGAAAGGAATAAACCCCTACCGTGCCTTCTTTGTAGCTTCTGTACAACATATCTTCTGAATATCCATTATGTCCATGCTAGCACTGGCGATTGAAGGGACTTGGTCATTTTACAATTCTGTCTCTGAAGTAGAGGAGCGCGGAGCACAAAGTAACGCAGGGCAATTTGTAACACGGACTTTTTATCAAGATGCACAAATCATGTTCTGCCTACAACATAGGCAAACGACTGAGTTTTCACTGACAACCATAACTTAATGTGGCTTATGTGGCTTATTATCATGAAAGGACAAGCTCCCACGCGTCAGGGCCGAATCAGCTCTCTAGGGCAGGCTGACATTAGAAATAACGGTAGAACATTGCCGATGCAACTGGCGCTCTCTCCAAACAGCCAGACAGGCTACTACCGGTAGGCTATAATGTATCCCACAATGCAAGGCCGCAATGTACAAAAATAAATCAAAGAAAATTCACATAAATATCGTTCTTTTATGGTCTTCATTTATATTTGAAACATTTATTTGTATAATTCTACCACCCATGTGACCTACAGTTGCTAAAAGTAGGCCTAGCCTACTATTAATTTTCTTGTGACATAATGTCGTGTTCAAATGTAAGTCCCACCGTCGTGCTGAAGTGTGGCACTGGCTATATATATGACATGCCAATTCTAAAGGTTTTTTGACGTATAGGGCAGGCGCGAGAGCCTCAAATTTGCATAGAACATTGACTTGTCAAGCGCGCAGAAACCGTCATTCTGAATTGGGGGGCCCCGTACTGCAATACAGGGCCCCGAGAGCTTGAATGCTGATTTCAGGTGGACTTGATGTGGGGGACGATGGGGCCCCTGAAAGTTCGGGGCCCCGGGCAATTGCCCGACCTTGCCCAATGGTAGAACCGCCCCTGGTTGAAGGGGATAAGCAACTGCAGAAGTTGCAAGATCTGACTGCAGTCGCATTCATCCCGCGATAGTTTGACACCATGTGACATGTCACCTCGTCAACGCAACATCACCGAAATTTTGAAGTTTGACAAGAAATCTAACCGTCATGCAGCATTTTCATCCAGGGTGCATTGCTGTCTAAATGCGCATGCATGCGTTGACGACAACTCGATCGCACCAAGTGACTTACTGGAGCCTCAATGCCAGTGATTTCAAAAGCACTGGCACACTGATCTGTGATAGGTCTGTTAGCACATTAGGTCCAACCCCCTATTGGTGAGGTTGAAAGGGTGGGGAAAAGGCTTGTAGTCTCAACAGAAACCCACCTCTCTTACATTTCCTCCTACAATGATGCAAAATGACGATTTTTACATCATTGTAGGAGGAAGTGTTAAGAGGTTAATCCAGATTTCTCCTGTCTCAGGGGTAATTGAGAGAGTGTTGCACGACCATTCAAAAGTATGACTGGGTGTCTAGCAATGGAAAGCCTAATGCAAATGGGTGGAGTGTCCCTTTAAAGCGTGGCTCTGGTGGTACGGCGTGCATTAAGGGGTTAATCCATGCCTGATAATTCCCCTTGTTCTCCAGGTGGTGGCGTTTCTATGTAATATAATGTAATATTACCTGCCAAGGGACTGCATATTTAATATAACGTAATATAATGTAATATTACCTGCCAAGGGACTACATATTTAATATAACGTAATATAATGTAATGTAATATAGTGTAATTCCCCTTGCTCACCAGGTGGTGGCGTTCCTGTGCATCCTGTCGGGCATCCTGATCCTGGCGCTGCCCATCGCCATCATCAACGACCGTTTCTCCGCCTGCTACTTCACGCTCAAGATGCGCGAGGCGGCGCTGCGACACAGCGAGGCCCTGAGGCGGCTGGCACGCGGGTCCACGTCCGAGGGCATGGGTGGTGGCGTGGGCGGTGGTGGTGGCACAGTGCCCCCTGTGGGCCTGAACCTGAGGGACGCGTACGCCCGCAGCATGATGGAGATGATGAGACTGCAGGGCCACGAGAGGGCGAGCACACGCAGCAGCGCAGCCGAGGACCCCTGGTGGTGACGAGTCGTAGTGCGGGGGGCAAGGAGGAGCGCCAAGAGGGTCAGCCTTTGAGGGGCGTTGTGAGTTAGGCAACTTACCATAGCAGGTCTACGAGTTCTCTCTCTCGTCATATCCATAGAACCTCTCTGGCGCCAGGGTCGCCCTTGGAGGGGCGTTAGAGGGTATGAGAGGGCACGAGAGGGCGAGGAGCCCTGGTGGTGAAAAGTGGTGGCACGGGGTCGACCTCCAACGGGGGGGAGAAGACAAACATGCGTAGCAGAGCAGCAGAGGTGATATGGAGATGAGAGGGCAGAGGCGATCCTACAGTGACTTGAGTTCATGGTGCTCAATGCCACCTCCTGCAACCCCCTGTCTCGGTCCTGCCCTTGATGAAACCAAAATCGCCCCCCTGGGGCCCCCAGCTAATGACTGCCGGTTGGTTTCTTACGAATTGCATTGCATTGGTTGCCCATGGTAAATTGCAGAGTAGCTCTTCCAGCAGCTTACAGCAATTACACGCAAACACACACACACACACCACACACACACTTCCTTACTTACACGCTTTTTTCTTAATCTCTGTTGTAGACTATTTTTCTATTCATGGCCATTTTGGCAGCTGTTCTTCTGTCTGTATGTTGGACTTACTACTGTACATGATTCACAGTAGACTGGTAAGAGAAATATCTGCTCTATGTGTTCCTGGGGTTAGACATTTGGCTGGGATTGGAATGGCCCTGAGATTTTTTTTAAATAAAATTAAATATATACTGTTGCACATTTACTATAAGTTAGACTGTACATTTATGGCCATTAATTTAAACTACTAGGCTGTTGTGCACTTAAGTACAAGCCATTTATTGAAATGATGCAATGAAAACATAAATCTATAGGCTACCCTAACACATACAGTATGGTGTGTAAACACACTGGATAGGACCTTGTTTACCCTTACTCTTTAAGTCTTACACCAAGTGGTTGCTACAGTACCACTAAGAATGTTCCCACAAGCCACTTGGGGCAGTCATGGCTCAATGGTTAGAGCACTGGTCTTCAGGTCAGAGGATTATAGGTTCAAATCCCAAGCCCACCAGCACCTTCTTCCATGTCTGAAGTGCCCTTGAGCAAGGCACCTAACCCCACATTGATCCAGGGGCTGTAACCAATACCCTGTATCTAAAATACCTGTAAACCGCTTTGGATAAATAAAAGCGTCAGCTAAATGTGATGTAATGTAAAGTCACTTGAAAATTTAGCAAACATTTCTGTATGTACAGATTATTTGGTAGTTATTTCTGTTCTTAGAGAATTCGTAATTGGCCAGGCACGAAATATGCAGTGGGATGGCTCACGACTGTACTCTCCTCTCCCAACCACAGCACTGGGGTGCATTTCTCGAAAGCGTAGTTGTTAGCAGTTAGCAATTTGAGTAGTTGCCAATGGGGAATCGCATTGCAAACAGCAAAGTAGCTAGCATAGTTAGCAACTATACTTTTGAGAAATGCACAGCACTGAAGAGCAGGAGGAAATATCATACTCTTGTTTTGATAGCTACATTTACACACACACGAAAAAGTACTTGAACAAGATGACCAGCAAAGTGGGTTTATGTGGGCATCTAGAGTGCCTGTTACCAAATGCCCAACCATGATGCACCACCAGCACCAGCTGCAAAGCAGAACTAGGCTTATATTCCCTCTACAGTACTCATGCTGAAGACTGCAAAGAACTTGGTACCAAAATGAAAAAAAAACCTCAAGCAGGGAAAACTGACTAATAGATTCCTCATGTTGTGCAGCCCATGTAATGTATAATTTATACTCCTCCATGTGACAACTTGCTCTTGTGGTACAGTAGCTGCCTTTTCTTCCTCCATTCATATTCCTTCTTTGCTGTGTTGTTTTCAATAACACTTGGAGAGTTGATTTAACACCCCCTATATATTCTATTTGGCCCCAGCTCTCTAAGTATTCAGAACTGTATTTTTACTGTCTAAGTCTTTGTAGCAACTTGCTCTTGTTGTCCGGGCTGCCTCGTCTTTCTCCATTCATATTCCTTCTTGGCTGTGTTGTTTTCAAGAACACTTGAAGAGTTGATTTAACACCCTCTGTACTAGATTCTGTTTGGCCCCAGCTCTCTAAGTATTCATAACACTGTATTTTTTACTGTGTATTTCTTTGTAGCAACTTGCTCCTGTGGGGGTAGCTGGCTAGTATTCCTTCGTTCATATTTCGTCTTGGCTGTTTTTTTCAATAACACTTCGAGTCTAGAGTCGATTTAACACCCTCTATACCAGATTCCGTTTTTTCCCAACTCTCTAAGCGTTAAACTAAGTGTTAAGAGTGTATTTTTTACTGTGTATTTCCCCGTAGCCCAGTGTGTTTATATATGTAAAAAACAAGCAGTATGTGTGACAGTAGAGTATGTGGCTGCTCTGTGCTGCATAATAAAACAGTTACCAGGTTCTTTGTCCCCATTCCTCATCCTGTGGGAGTGTGTGTGTGAGTGTGTTCCTGTGAAATGTCAGCGCTGTATCCTTCAGAGAGGTCAAGGTAACCCCCGTGTGTGTGTGTGTGTGTGTGTGTGTGTGTGTGTGTGTGTGTGTGTGTGTGTGTGTGTGTGTGTGTGTGTGTGTGCTTGCATGCGTGTGTGTGTGTGTGCGTGTGTGTGTGTGTGTGTGTGCTTGCGTGCATGTGTGTGTGTGTGTGTGTGTGAGGGTGTGTGTGTGCTTGCGTGCATGTGTGTGTGTGTGTGTGTGTGTATTGTCAGGCATCACCGTGCAGTGTGCAGTGCAGAGCGAAGGAGTTGCAGTAGATGAGAGACTGCTGGCCCCAATTTAACTAGCGCCTTGTCAGGGAAGCTGCCAGTTTGTCTCAGAGTATGCAGGCTAGGCCTGATGTGTTGCTGCTGTGTATGGGACACACGGGGAGCCGACAGGGGGGAACAAAGGGGTCAGGTCGGTTGTCCCGGGCCCAGGGGAGTAGAGAGAGAGGGGGCCCAGAATTGGGTCCTCGTTCGTTACATTGTACTGTAGTATGTATTGCATGGTGGTGAGGGGGCCCTTTCAGATGACTTTGTCCCAGGCTCGGCAAAAGCTGCCAGCAGCCCTGATGGTAGATCTACATCAGTGTTTCTCAACTGGTGGGCCGCGACCCAAAAGTGGATCGCGGAGGGGTCATGGGTCACCGTGGTGTAAAAAAAATCGTAATTCATTCATTGGCTAAAAAATAAGATAGAAGCGTGCAGTCATTCGAGTGTCGCTAAAAAAATTGGGTCGAGACCGAAAGACAGTGGAAACTGGAAACTGTTCCAGTTGAGAACCACTGATCTACATGTTATGACAGACCTCCAGAGCAGCCCTCATGCTACATGTTAGATCAGTGTTTCTCAACTGGGGTGCCGGGGCGCCCTGGGAGGTGCCGCATGCCCCCCTCAGGGGTGCCGCGGAAACGTGGCTGATAAATGAATTATGTAACATAATACATATTTGGCTAAATTGATCAGTTAATGCTAGTCAGTGGAATCTTTAATTGCCATTTACGCACAACAAAGTAAATATAGGTCGCCCCAGTCAGCTCCAACTTCGAACGTAGGTTGTGTGACCAGATGTGTTACTTTTCTAAGCTTTTGTGGTATCGGATGCGATGCCATGTTGTGGCTTGTTGTTTTGGGGTGCCTTGAGGTTTTCCATGAATTGAAAGTGTGCCTCGCCTAAAAAAAAGGTTGAGAAACACTGTGCTAGATGACACACCTCCAGAGCTGGAACTGCAGGTGATGACTGGCACTCTAGTGCAGGAGAAGATCATTATCCCCATAGACTGGTACACAGGGCTGTAGTGGCCATATGGCATACAGGGCATTATCCCCATAGGCCACATGATGGAGTGGCCATGTAGCATACAGGGCATTATCACCATAGTACAAATGATGGAGTGGCCATGTAGCATACAGGGCATTATCCCCATAGGCCACATGATGGAGTGGCCATGTAGCATACAGGGCATTATCACCATAGTACAAATGATGGAGTGGCCATGTAGCATACAGGGCATCCCCATAGACTAGTACACATGATGTAGTGGCCATGTAGCATACAGGGCATCCCCATAGACTAGTACACATGATGTAGTGGCCATGTAGCATACAGGGCATCCCCATAGACTAGTACACAGGGCTGTAGTGGCCATATAGCATACAGGGCATTATCCCCATAGACTAGTCCACAGGGCTGTAGTGGCCATGTAGCATACAGGGCATCCCCATAGACTAGTACACATGATGTAGTGGCCATGTAGCATACAGGGCATCCCCATAGACTAGTCCACAGGGTTGGACTGGCCATGTAGCATACAGGGCATTATCCCCATAGGCCACATGATGGAGTGGCCATATAGCATACAGGGCATTTGCCTGGTGGACTAGTGTAGATGACTTTGGCCTGGCCCTCCCCTCAATGTAGTAGTAGTGTCTTTTTTGTCCTCCATGGGGGACATTTCTTAATGGGATCAGTCGCCACAACAGGACTCCTTGAGATAGTCTGATATTAATAAAGCATTTTTGCTGTTAGGGTCCAAATATCTCATAGTAAATAGTTAAAATTTTGTCAAAGGCTTGCCATTCTGCCACTCTTAAAGGTGCACTGTGCTGGAAATACACTGAAAGAAAAAAGTTGTTGGATCTACATGATTTAGAGTCGTACATAAATCCCACGCAAATCTTATATGTAAACCTGACAGTATTTTTATAGGCATCATGAATGCCTTATTTTCAGGCAGCATCTACACATAGAATTCTGGCTAATATTACATGATAAAATCATGTTGAACCAACACTTTACTTTGATGGAGTGCAGTGGCATTGTAATCATGTTGAGTGGTTTATATTACATGATAAAATCATGTTGAACCAACACTTTACTTTGATGGAGTGCAGTGGCACTGTAATCATGTTGTGTGGTTTATATTACATACTAAAATCATGTTGAACCAACACTTAATTTTGATGGAACAGTGACATTTCAGTACTTTTATAATATTGTGTTATTTGAAGAAATCATGTTACAACACATTTCCAGGTAATACAAAGGCATTACCTGCTTGGCAAAAATGCATGCATAACTTAATGCTTAGTGATTTTTGGAAATAAGCTCATCTTACACATCCCCTTGAGTAAACTGACTGAGTTGTACCTTTTATCGCTTTAAACTAATTTTAGGACATTACCTCTGTGCATAAAGTAAAGGAATCAATTTCCAATGGTATTCAGCAACAAGACTACATTTACAAATATATGTACCTCTAAATTTCCTTTTATTTAAACAAATGATTCATGACATCGGATATACCTTTAGTGCAGGTCAGACACATGAGTAGAACAGACTGAATTCACAGATCATAATCACAATCCATTTTACGCATTACATTAAATAGAGGCAACACATTTACAATTTGCTCTTTGAAATGAATCTGAAGACCGCAATATGCAGTGAAGTGTCTTGCATAACTACACACTACGCAACATTTTCAGTGACAATTCGGGCAGATACTGTAACCTCTAGCACCATTATCATTTTCTGGGGTAACTTAAAAATACAGCATATCATTTCAGTCGCCCATTCACAAATTATATCTTTTCATGAATGTTTCCTTAGTAATAAACTAATATTTACTGATCTGATCAAAGTACAGTAAGTTTTGCCGCCAAAGAGGTCCATTACAACAAATCCAAAATGGTGAACAGCCACCTTCCCACCTTGTATGAATTGTAATATTCCCAGTCATTATGAATACTTGGAAATGGATAAAAACTGATGAGTGGCTAGCATCCATTCTGAAAATGTAAGAAAAGAAAAGAAAAGAAAAGCCCAAACAGTCACTAAAGCCAGAGCCACACAGTCAAGATCTCCAAGAAGCAGGCCAAGTTACTAGATGGTAAAGGTCACACTAAAGTAAAGTGTGTTTGAGGCCTCACTACAGACTTCTTTCAAACACAGATTTTTCTGGGCGAGATAATTCCAAAACAAAAAGCCTCACTACAGCCAGAGCCACAGGCAAGATCACCAAGAACTTCCAACACCTTCTCACACAATGTGAACGTCCATATTGTCCATCGTCATAGAGCTTTATCCCCATGGCCGTTTGCTGAGCTGCAGTGAAATCCTAGGTAAAAAAAAAAAAAAGGAAAAAAAAGGGGGGGGGGGGGAGAGAGAAATGTTACTGGTCGACATAGGTCAAAGAAACGTTTCTCTAAAATAACCCTGTCCAGTTAGGATGAAACAGTGTGACAAAATTTACCTGCACTTCACAAGCATAGTCCGATATTTAAAACTCAGTTCTCCTAGTCAGACTAAGGCAATAATTTGAATATGTATATGCATGTAAACAAACTACCGGTAGGCCTGCGCACGCGCGTGTTTGTGTGTGTTGAGAAGGGCTGGGGATTAAAATGCCAAGTCATACCAGGTATAAATGCATTGATGAAAACTCACAAGTTCACCTCAAGGACAGGAAGTGGGGCACCTTTACTTACCACTGACTGCAGTTTTCTTGCGGTTTGCCCTCCCCTCTTCTAGAAGATTTTCACCAGGTCATCACAGTGAAGGTCCAGCTGGGAAAGAAACTTTAACTGCAGTGGCATAGTGGTAATGGATGGATCTGCATGGATCTGAAATGACAAAAAAAAAAAAGCCCAGAAGACAACATGTTAAAGGTGCACTGTGTAATATTTTGGTTTATTTCCAGAATTCATGCTGCCCATTCACAAATGTTACCTTTTTCATGAATACTTGCCACCACATTTTTCATGAATACTTGCCACCACCATATTCAAAGTATTCCTTATGACTGGGAAAATTGCGCTTTTCATACATGAAAAGGGGGATCTGCGCCATTTTGAATTTCAGCTGCAAAACTTACTGTAGGCTAAACTAATAAATATTGGTTTGTAATTTAGTAAATATTCATGAAAAGATCAAATTTGGCAACATGCAGCACTATTTCAATGAGCAGCATAGTTGCAGTACCCATTCTGGCCACATCCTACACAGGAAACACTTAATATCATAATGTCATGGGTATCATACAATTCACAAGTCAGTACTTCCTACTGAGTAGAAACATTACCTCTCCAATATCCAACATTTCTGGCCAGCAGGACCTGAAGTCGGTGGCCATGGGCATGTCGCTGATGATCTCCTGCTGGTGCAACACAAATGTCTGTCAAACAACATGATCTTGATGAGCAAAACACATTCATTACTTAATCATTTTCCTATCAATGCAAAATGAGGTGTTCAGGTTGATAACATTCTTTGTTTCCACATGCCCCCAGCCCACCCCCCAGTCAGATGAAGGGAGAAATATGATATTAACATCACATTATGACATTACCAAACAACTGGTAGGCCTGCGTGCATGCGTGCGTGCGTGCGTGTTGAGAAGAGCTGGGGATCGAAATGCCAAGTCATACCAGGTATAAATGCATTGATGAAAACTAACAAGTTCACCTCAAGGACAGGAAGTGGGGCACCTTTACTTACCAATGACTGCAGTTTTCTTGCGGTTTGCTCTCCCCTCTTCTGGAAAATTTTCACCAGGTCATCGCAATGGCGGTCCAGCTGGGAAAGAAACTTTAACTGCAGTGGCAGTGGTGACGCGTCAACTCTGCATGGATCTGAAATGACACAAAAAAAAAAAACCAAACAAAAAAAAAACAGAAGACAGTATGTTTAAGGTGCACTGTGTAATATTTTAGTTGTTTATTTCCAGAATTCATGCTGCCCATTCACAAATGTTACCTTTTTCATGAACTAACCACCACCACCATATTCTGAGTATTCATTATGACTGGGATAATTGCACTTTTCATACATGAAAAGGGGGATCTGCTCTGTGGTCTGCCACTTTGAATTTCCCGATATAGACATTTTCAGCTGCAAAACGTACTGTACTTTGGCTAAACTAATAAATATTGGTTTATTATTTAGTAAATATTCATGAAAAGATCAAATTTGGCAAAATGCAGCACTATTTCAATTAGCAGCATAGTTGCAGTACCAATTCTGGCCACATTCTACACAGGAAACACTTAATCATAATGTCATGGGTATCATACAATACACAAGCCAGTACTTCCTACTGAGTAGAAACATTACCTCTCCAATATCCAACATTTCTGGCCAGCAGGACTTGAAGTCGGTGGCCATGGGCATGTCGCTGATGATCTCCTGCTGGTGGAACACAAATGTCTGTCAAAAAACATGATCTTGATAAGCAAAACATATTCATTACTTAATCATTTTCCTATCAATGCAAAATGGAGTGTTCAGGTTGACAACATTCTTTGTTTCCACATGCCCTCAGCCCACCGCCCAGTCAGATGAATTGAGAAATATGACATTAACATCACATTGTGACATTACCAAACTACCGGTAGGCTTAGGCACGCGTGTGTTGAGAAGGGCTGGGGATTGAAACGCCAAGTCATACCAGGTATAAATGCATTGAAGAAAACTAACAAGTTCACCTCAAGGACAGGAAGTGGGGCACCTTTACTTACCACTGACTGCAGTTTTCTTGCGGTGTGCCCTCCCCTCTTCTGGAAGATTTTCACCAGGTCATCGCAGTGGAGGTCCAGCTGGGAAAGAAACTTTAACTGCAGTGGCATAGTGGTAACGAGTTAACTCTGCATGGATCTGAAATGACAAAAAAAAAGGCCCAGAAGACAGTATGTTAAGGAACACTTAATGTCATGGGTATCATACAATATACAAGCCAGTACTTCCTACTGAGTAAAAACATTACCTCTCCAATATCCAACATTTCTGGCCAGCAGGACTTGAAGTCGGTGGCCATGGGCATGTCGCTGATAATCTCCTGCTGGTGCAACAATGTCTGTCATAGAACATGATCTTGATAAGCAAAACATATTCATTACATAATTACAGTATTTTCCTATCAATGCAAAATGGAGTGTTCAGGTTGATAACATTCAGTGTTTTAACCCCCCCCCCCCCAACACACACACAGAAGTAGTACAGTTAAATAGTAAAGCAGGAGAGCCAGACTGCGTGGACCACTGCTGTCCCTTTAAGAGTCAAGAGGTTTTATGTTGTGGCAATCGCGTTATACTAAGCAGTGACGGCAGTGCCACGAGACAGGATACAAGTACACGTTTAAAATAAGTTATATTGAAGCCTTTCATGTATGCCTGGCCCAATAAAACCTACTAAGACAACATGACTAAATAACTGATTACGTGAATACTAGTGCTTACTTCCACCATTATGGAGAAATTATATGAGGGAGTAACTAAAACGGCAAGTTAGAGCTGATTACACGAAAGGGGGGTTGAACAGAAACTTAACAACTGCAGGAAGCCAGCGACTAAACAATAGGATAATATTACAAGCAATATGTTCTGGGGAAATCGCATAGCCTGCGAAGCGTGAAGGCACCATGTATCATTCCATCAGTGGTTTAAGTACAGTGCATTATTCAGTCATCTTTATCACCGTGATATCACGGAATGATACAGGGTGCCATAACGCCACGTACAAACATGTGCCCATTCCCCCGTAGATATTTACAGCTCCTACCTAAACCGTCTCTGTTAGAGGCACCATACTTTTGAGGTGCGCGTGCGTTACAATCATGGTTCTGCAGTTCAGACACATATTCACTTAGTTTGACCAGGAGTACATTATTTATAACGGTGGGTAAGATATTTTACCATGGTGGGAACCCTGTAGCTAGCCCAGTCGATAGCTAATGTAACCGTCTTCACCCACAGGAGAAGACGCGAGCTTCGCAGTTCTACCAGCCTTTTCTACACGGGGTCACGTCACACAGAGCTCCTCGAGGGTTTCGAGCCGTTCACTCGCTCCTCGGCATGCAACCAGAGCATTGACAGTAAATAGAATGAACCAGAGGAACCAACACGACTGTTTATGAAGTAATACTTCTCTGTCACAAAATACTACTACCCTCTATTAAAGTACCGATGTATTTCACTCTGAAGATTGAGAAGGAAAAACTAGGTATTCCACTTCGGTATTGATGAACTTAGACCACCACTGATTGCTAAACTAACTAACTGAAATAGTTTCGAAAAATGTATTCACAGCCCTATCATCCACAAACATGGCAATTTCAATGTTGTGCTAATAACGACACGTTTATCACCAATGGAAGGATAATAAATATAAATAGTTGAATAAAAAACTTACTTTTGAATGGGGGTGTGTGGTGGACCTGCTACCAAGCAGCCAAGGGCGCGAAAGTCAAAAATGTCCGTTGATGTTGGTCTTCTTCGCATGGTCTCGTGTGAATGTCATTCATGGTTGCATTCATAACACTCTACTGCCACCAGCTTGTCAGGAGTAGCCTATTAGTAACGTTTTACATATCAAAATCATGTTCCAGTAACCTGATATAAATATGCACAACTCAAATACAAATGACACATTTCAATCCAACATGATTTAAATGTGTTTAGTGACGGTATATGAAAAAAACATGTTAGATCAATGTCCTTCTTTTGGGCATATCCAAAGACCCCCTTGGATCGTTTTTTTCAGTGTAGTCAAAGAAGGTACTGTAACTAAGCTGCTCAAACTGAAACTGGGTTGCCTATTGCCAAATTTGAAATTAATATTTTCTAGTATGGCCCAAGTACCAAGTCATTTTTGCAGCTAAAAATAGCTATTTCTATTTCTTTTCATATGAAAAGTGCATTTTTCCCCGTCATAATGAATACTTACAATTTGATGGTGGAAAGACTTTATGAAAAAGGTAACATTAGTGAATGGGTAGCATGAATTCTGGAAATAAACAACTTAAAATCTTGCACAGTGTACCTTTAAGGCTTGGTGGGCCGAGCTTGGCTAAAATACCCAGCCTGAGTTTTCCTCCCAGTCCAGCCCTCCCAGTTTCAAGTGTGTGGGAGTGGATATCACACCTGACTTCTCAGGTGGGGCCACAAGGGGTAAAAAGCAATTCAGGGGCTTCCAGGATACATTTTCACGTCTCGCCGTCTCCAGGGACCTCCACTCAAACTTAGAAATGCCCGCTGTGCGGTTTCATGAGAGGAGAAGCAGAGAGAAAAGGATGAACTCCTTCATGGAGGCTGTTTCAGACTGATGTTTAAAGTAAAATTTGCATACACTGAAACAAAGTTGTCCTTTTTAATCGGTGAACAACCATGTGTCATGAATTGTCAAGAGAAATAAATGTGTATGATTTAAAATATGCATTTCCATTGTTGTCCATCTCTTACCGCCATCTGAGAATGTAGCCTATGTGTGAGTGTCTCTGTGTATACATGTATGTATGTGTGTGTGTGTGTGTGTGAGAGAGAGAGAGAGAGAGAGAGAGAGAGAGAGAGAGAGAGAGAGAGAGAGAGAGAGAGAGAGAGAGAGGCAGGGAGAAAGAAAAGATGGAGCCTGAGCTTTTTATTTTGTTTTATTTTATTTTATCTTATC
Organism: Engraulis encrasicolus; assembly: GCF_034702125.1. NCBI lineage: Eukaryota > Metazoa > Chordata > Actinopteri > Clupeiformes > Engraulidae > Engraulis > Engraulis encrasicolus. Next base: position 5,407,152 of record NC_085861.1, on the reverse strand, counting down.
TTATTTTATTTTATTTTATTTCATTTCATTTTATTTCATTTTATTTTTTTGGTGTGCCAAAACGCTCGTTATGCCATCTCCTTTTCTAGGTTAGGCCTACTGGAGAGAAGTGGGGCAGGCACAGCACATGAAATGCTACAAAATTGCATATTTAATGTCAAACAGTAGACAGTGAAGCGGAGATGTCCCTCCTCATCGGGCGCGCTCGCTCGCTTAAGGAGCTGTGCTATATCTGTCAAAATAGAGCTGAGATTTTATGCGGCTGAGATGCTGGTTTGGAGACGTAAACATCTCGCAAAACCGCCTTTTAAGTGATTTACTGGTTTATTTGTGGATGCTGCTGTGGTGTTGACGGAATAGCTCTCTCACAGACCTCAATTTCTAAATATTTACTCAAGAAAACTGTAACCATTTTGCATCATTTGTGCCTGAGAGAGAAAGTAGGTGTGTGAGAGACAAAAAGAGAGTGTACGATATAGTCACTTTGTTGATGTTTTGTTTACCTATTTTAAAAACAATGTTTCAAAGCATTTCATAATGTACGGCCTAATTATGTCATAAGAAGATGGAGCCTAACCAGAGAGAGTAGAGAGAGAGAGATTCCATTGGCCCATTGTTTCCGGGTTCTATTATTGCAAGGGGGGGGGGGGGGGGGGAATCCCCCTTTAGGCAGACCTAGGCAGACCTAAGAACTGTTCTATTCAATGCTAGGAGTATTATGACACGCCCCTTTAGGCAGACCGGAACTTGGTCATGTTAGGTGCCCATAGCAACCTATTACATTGGCATATCTCTGGCGTAACTGGGACACTGCACTGCAAAGCTGTCAGGACCGGCTATCAATGACCCATTTTGTTTAAAAACTCAAAGAGGAACCCTCACTTGTCACTGTCTGTGGGGGAACCTTAAAGCAGGTGTTCTCAACCTTTTCATAATAAACGCCCCCCCTGTACCTCATTGTAAGCTTCTCAATGCCCCCTTTTGACCTCATCATATGCCTTCCAACACCCCTCTTAGTAGATTTTTGTTGAAGGTGAAGATTGTGCACATCCCAGGAAAAGGTGCAGGACAAAGGCTGACTGTAGTGTCGAAGTGAGAGGTCCGCACACTTAAAATCCTTTTTTATGAAATAATAAAATAAAAGAAAAAGGATTTTAAGTGTGCAGAGGTCCTTAGTTCACTTACACACACTGTAGGACAGTGTTCTGTTGCGGTTCTATAGTGGAGGTTGGCTGGCTAGTGGCTAGTGTACAAAGAGCTAAGCCAACCTCCAAAAGCAAAAGAAACGTTCTGAGACAATGGCTGAAATGTGTCATGTGGTCGTCCATTGTTCCTCTTCCTCTTAGCATGCCAACTTATTATTATAAGCTGACAAGGCATCGGAATGAATGACAGTTATATTATGATGATGAGCACATGTGTATTACAGTTCATGCATTCGGTGTTATTTATATTCTAAGCTGAAATCCCATGGCTTTACCCCATTAATTAACAAACACAAACACAAGGCATCCAGGGTTTTCTCCTGGGTAATAGTCATGTGATGTTGAGCTATGAAACACTTGCCATTTTGCAGCACCATTCCTGCATCCTGTTAATTTGGCATCAGAAAATAATAAAATAGGCCTACATGTCATGATGTGTAGGAGTCTGTCTGCTTTTATTTGAGTCGTATGTTTATACTTTTGTGTCAAGATGACTTTTTCCACTTCCAACCTCCTTTTGATTTCTAAATAGCTACAACACAGGAACAAACATCATGCTTCCCTCACAAATTGGAAAGGTTGGAAGACAGCCCGGCCATTTTGTGGCTGAAACTATAATTTTCTTTGCCAACACTCCTCATCCCAGTGGATAAACTGTTCGTTCAATCACGGTTGTGCATCCTGCAGTCGAGCAGCTGTGTTTACTGTAGCAAACAGGGCCGGATTAATGCACAGGCTAGATATGGCTACAGCCTAGGGGCCCCTACCTGCCAGGAGGGCCCCACAGGCTAGATATGGCTGCAGCCTAGGGCCCTCCACCTGCCAGGGGGCCCCCACAGGCTAGATATGGCTGCAGCCTAGGGGCCCCTACCTGCCAGGGGCCCCCTGACTTGACAAACGTGTGGGGGGGAATCAGAATTGTGACAAGATGCAATATTGAAAAACTAATCTGTCGTGTTGAATGCAGTTAGTAGACATGATACACCGAATTCCTAGCTCCTAATTATGACACTGTCTATGTACATTTTGTTTCGTCACGAAATTTGCCTTCGGGGGGGCACAGCAACCTGTAGCCTAGGGGCCCCACACCATCTTAATCCGGCCCTGGTAGCAAGAGTGATGGCAGAGAAGAGAAGACATCCCAGGGTCCCCTCATCATCATCAGCTGCCTTCTAGAACTAGAACTGCCAGACAGCTTGGGGGATGTTCTGAGAACTCTCAAGCTTCTACTGTCACAGCATATGGCAGAAAAGAAAACATTTAAATAACAAAATGTCTTAATGGTGGAAAGATTTTCCACAATATACTTATTTACATTTATTAACACTGCCAGTCTTCTGAAAAACCTTCTGATGTTTTCAATTCATTCTTCAGCATGTATGAATCTGTGATAATTAAGTGAAACTTAATTGTTTTCTGTACCACAGTACAGTGTACAATAAAAAGGAAAAAAAAACACAAGTATAAGCAAATCATTTTGAACTCAGCATCTCAGCAAGAAGAGAGATACTGAGGACATTTAAGGAGAGACTGTATTTAATGGGTAGATCCAGCGCTGGACTGGCCATCTGGCATAGCGGGCTTTTCTTGGTGGGCCCCGCAACCCTTGTGGGCCCCTATTTTCAGAAATATAAAAAAAGAAAGACTTTTTTTTCTTTTTATATTTCTGAAAATAGGGGCCTACAAGGGTGACGAGCCCACCGGTGAGTCAGTTCTGCTCCGCTAATTATGAGGGGCCCCTTCAAGTCAAAAGTTCCCGGGCCCTATTTCTCCGATAGTACAGCCCTGGTTAGATCAAGGGCGTTTTAAGAGGAGCGTTCACGTCCCATGAGGGAGTGCAGGTGTGCAGGTGTGGAAGTGAAAAATGAGAGCGGGAATGACCTGCGGAAATGTGGGTGTACCTCACAAATGGGTCACGCTGGCAGGGGATAGGTAGGCAACTGCAGCTCACCTGAGGCCTATTTCAGACCAGAGCGGGGAAGCGGGGCAGGACGGAAGCTCCAATTAGAACTCGAGCAGAATTTGGACGGCAGTGGCCGGCGGTGTCCCATTGAAATGAATGGCAAAGTAGCAAACTAGCTTCGGCGGTGGGGGGGGGGTATTTTGAACAGGACTGGCTGCGCACGCCGACGCTGTAGAACACACTGCCTGATACTCAGGGCTGGACTGGGGTGAGAGATCAGGCCGGGCATTTTCAGCCAAGACCAGTCCGCCAGGCATTGCGATGGACAATGAGGCCTGTGACAACATCTCTAGTCATCTATTATGAGCCCTTTTGACCACAACAGCCAAAATGAATATTTAAATCTGACTCGGAGAGTGCTATAGCGCCATGAGGATTGCTAGCGCTACATTTAGGGGAGGACCAGGCCAAAATCCTCACCAGTCCACCGGGCAAATGCCCTGTATGCCCTATGGCCAGTCCAGCCCTGCTGATACTAGGCAAAAAAGACAGCCGTCTTCTTGCTGCCTTCCCCACCACGCTCTAGTGTGGATCTGGCCTTAAAATCTCACTGGAGAGGTTAATGAAGGGAGAAGGAGAGCAGTGAAGTAAAAGGAGACAGAGGCACATTTGCAAGACGTGTGTATTTAGTTGACAAATAGCATAGGGGTTATATTTGTGTACAGCCTGTTCTGTCCATAGCCAACCACAAGGTCTATTTCAGTACATGTCTTTACGGTTCTTAGTCCTACTCAAAGGAAACTTGACACCACATGCTTTTGTAGACCCCATAATGTGCATTGCACTGTACGATTGAGAGGGTGAATGATCATTGATTATCAAGTTCAAGTTCAAGTTCAAGTTGGCTTTATTGTCAATTTCTTTACATGCACTGGTCATACAAAGAATTTGAAATTACATTTCTTGCTTTCCCATGCAGACATAGACTAATCTAGGTAAGGACATAGACAGTATAGACATAGACAGTACTCATACATGGACATAAGACAGTATGGACATAGACAGTGCTCATACAGACATTTATTTTTGAAAATGACAACAGCACATGATGAAAAAACCCTGATCCTATGTGAAATGGCAATGGGTTAATAGTGTTCTCAGTGGGGGGAAAGGTAAGGAAGCCAGGGGCTATATGTGAACACATTTTCCCTACCAAGGACATAAAAGGTGAGAACATGCTGCTGTGTGAATGTTGACATATTCTGTATCTTCTCCAAAGGAGAGAAGGGGTTCTCTTTAAAATAAGCTTCATTTTGATGTACAAATCACAAAGAAATGGTATGAGATAGCAGTAAACCGTTTTAGTATAACTTTGGACTTAAGATGAATGACAGGTGCAGCACTAGCAGACTTATTTTTTATTTGAGCCAAAGACATTGAGGATGATGATTAAAAACGATGAATGCAACATGGACAAGGACATTTGCATAGCATTGATGACACACTGTAAACTTACAAAGACTGAAACCTACACTGAACGAATGAATGAATGAATGAATGAATGAATGAATGAATGAATGAATGAATGATTCAATGAATGATTCAATGAATGAATGAATGAATAGTTCAGTAAATCTGGCAAATAAAAAGGCCTTAGCTTTTAACAATAATGTAACAGTTAACATAATGTCAGGGACACTTTTGTTATTTTTTTAAGTCAATGCATTGAAACTGAGAGAAAATGCCAATTACCATTTCAGCACAAATTGTTCCTGAAACATTGTTCAATCTACTACGTTTTAGAAATGAAAGCATGAAAGCCTTCAAAGCTCAAAAATAACAGACGGTAACCATGGAGCTTCTGAGAGGACTGAAAAAGGGGAAACCATCATGGAAAACAGATTGAGTCGATAATGTCAGTGTGTGTGTGTGTGTGTGTGTGTGTGTGTGTGTGTGTGTGTGTGTGTGTGTGTGTGTGTGTGTGTGTGTGTGTGTGTGTGTGTGTGTGTGTGAGCTGCGCATAATCTGATGTGGAAGGAAAACACAATGGATGCATTATAAACTCGCACCTGACAAAATAGCCTTTCCCGAGTTCGGCGGAGGATAGGAAGTCAGTAAACCTCCCTCTTGAAGCCTCAAACAGTATCAGTAGCACAGAGCTATCAGGCTGGACCTTTAGCTCAAAGGTGTTGTACTGCGCCCTGCATGCTGTACTGGAAAATTGACTGGAAGGTCAGGGGCGTCAGCTGACCTAATGCTATACAAGGGCACAGTAGGGCACAGAGAGATAATGCGAACGTGAAAAGCGTGCAAGTTTTTTTAAAAATGCAGTTACTTATTTGAAAAAGCTTTTAAATGAATAATATCATTGCAAGTAGTGCATGTGCGCTATTTTGGGCGCATTCTGTAGATCAGTGTTTCTCAAAGTGGGGCGTAAGCGGAGGCATCTCAGGGGGGGCCTGTGACATCTGATTTTGGGGTTTTTCCCCCAAGGAAATAATTTCCTGTCTCACCAATAAGTCAATAAGTTTAAAGCCCTCACCAACATTAGGGCCTATATTATTAATTGTCATGAATTTGAAAAGCATAGGAAATGAGCACACATCTGCATTCAACTGCAGTCCCTCTTTGTTTAATATCACCAGTCACCTTTCCTTTGATTCTGTGCAGTGATCGCAAAATCAGTCTGCGTGAGTACACTCTTAAAAAGCCTGGGTCAAAAACAACCCAAATTGGGTTATTATCTGACCCAGGCCCTGGTTCAGTATTGGGCCTACCCTTTGGCTGGGTTAAAATATTTTAACCCTCACATTGGGTCATTCCCCTAAACCAACTAAATGGGTCATTCTGACCCAATTTGTGTGTTAAAAGAACCCATTAAATGGGTCAGACCTGCTACCACATTGTTGGGTCATATTGACTTCTTTGTTGGGTTCATACTTTAACCCAATATTGGGTATTTAAATTGCAAGGGGATTTACACAAAACAATTATGACTTAGCATTATTACATTCGGGTGAAATATACCAGAATTGTTGACCAATGCATTAATTAAGATCAATTTTAAAAAAAACAAAATACAAGAATGCATAATATTTCAGATCTTTTTTTTTATTGCTGAACAATGAAGATAATTAACAATACATTTCATAAAAGTATACTATAAAGATGCAAATCACAGCAGTGTAGCATTAACACATGATAGCAAAGACGGGTTATCAGCAAGACTGATCACTCATGACTGAAAAGACTCAACTACATCATAGCAACATTGCTATGACATTACCAAGAGTAACAGGTTAAAACTCAGTCATTACAATATTGGTGACAGTCAGTGATGCGCGGGCTGACCCGAAATCAGCGGGCGCTTGCAGTTAACTGCGGTCGACCGCAGGCACGGGTTATGAAATATTATTTTTAATGAAATTCGGGTCGGGTGCGGTCGGTCAGGACCTTTGAAATGATGCCGAATTTTAAAGTAGGCTATAGCCAATAGGCTATAGTTTACTTTAGCAGACAGGGACATTTTTTGCTAAATAGATCAAAGTTTATATGGCTGAATAACTATGATGGTGCCACGCGCTCTGCAGGAGACTTAATGGCTCATGCGTCGGCCGAATATCTTCTGCGCGCAACTGGTGCAGCAGGTGCAACCATTGAGTGCATTTTGAAGAACACAGAGGGTGCTCTCTAAACAGTGCAGTGATGGATATAGCCTACATATTTTCTTATACAAGTGTAATGGTTTCGCACTCATGTGTTGCTTACAGAGTTTGTTTTCATTTCCTGTGTCATACCACGACTATAGGCAATCCACTTGACGGCTGGCTCCGTCTGCTCACCAACATAGGCTACAGATTAATTTCCTCCACAGGTAGGGATTCGAGTGGCTATGCCTACATTGTCGAAATAGAATAGGCTAGCCTATAGCCTACAATGTCCAAATTATTAGCCTATTCCCTTTGAATGCAGTGCTCATTTGAGTAATTTAGCCTACAGTGGAAGAACAATGCCGATCGCCACTTAAAAGAAATAAATAGCCTAAATAATAAAATAGCATTGTATGAAAAGCAAACTTGGTAGTCTGGGTAACAGACAAACATATTATGATCGAAATGCTCATATTAGAAAATAATAATTTGTGAGAAAATTGTATCTAGCCTATTCAACATAGACTACTTTTTGTTGGACAGGGCATGTCGCGTTGTAGCATCGTGAGTGCAACTGTCAATCAGTTGAGAAGGGTTCTGCAGCCTACGTGATCATGTATGGATCTTTACATTGCAGTCATCTAAGATTACGAAAGTTCACGCTTTGTGTGGGCTAAATGATCATTTGCGCTAGAAAGACAAGCGTTGCCTATAGTGGCACCAGGCGGCGCAGGTTGCGTTTGTGGTTTGTGCACACACGTGACGCGATTATCTTTCCTAAACTCCCAAATTAACCGCTTGGTCTCTGGTGAAGGAGGGATAGGAAAAAGCGAAACCAATTTCAGTTCAGGTAAAGGACAGAGCAGAGTAGTAGCCTACCAAACCAAAAGAAGACAAAGTGTTGTAGGCTACATTGCCACTATGGGTGTTTTCATAGCCTACCTGTTCCCTATCAACTATTTAAGCGAACTTATACATGCAGCTCAGCATTTTCTGTGATGTGAAGTGTATCCAGACCCCTCGGAAGTGAACCATGCTGAGACCTTTATTGACGTGATTGCGCTTTGCCAATGACACTAGGGTGTTCATAAAGACGCATGGCTACTATTTTCAAAGGCGGGTCGGGAAGCGGGCCGGGTCAATATTTTTCATGAATATTTCTTGCGGGCAGGGCAAGCGGGCGGACTAGGGAAAAAAGCGGTCGGGTGTGTCTTGTTTTTTCGTCGACCCGCGCATCACTGGTGACAGTATAGATCAAACATAGGCTCTGCTAAACGGGATTAAAGGAAATGGTTCAGTTTTACCAATGCACCATTTGATTTCAGTGACACTGTACAATTATAGAATTTCAAAAAAATAGTTTCACCTTACCTTTTGTATAGCACACTGTAAAACAGCACATTAAAATGTTTAACCCCTTTTCGAAGAGCCCATGTGCTTTTGCACAGATAATATGTTGCTTTTTAGCTATGAGTAAACAGGCCCGCCAGCAGGTCCATCTGCACAAACAGGCTTCTCACCGTACTTTTGGTTAATTACAAAATTTACAGTGCATCCATAACTGCGCTAACAGAGTGGTGTGAACTTTTTGTCCCCAGGTTGAAATTTGTCTTGGTCTCTACAGTCACTATATTCCATACAGTACTTACAAAAACAGCATATAACAGAACATAAATAAAAAAAGAACATTGGAAAACATAGAAAACATTAAAATAAAAAACATCAAAGTGTGCACGGCATGTCAATGGCATGTCCATCTGTCATTAACAGACAAGGTATTCCCTGATGGGGAGTTATCCGAATAATATATTTCAAACACAGCATGTATTCAGTCCAAAAGAACTGACAGGGATGTCGCAACATTTAGATTGACAGTTTGTACAGGACCTTGTCTCGTGATCTGGCTTGAATGACATCACTACCCTTTCAAGAACTTAAAGTAGCTGGCTTGTAGATACTCAAGGTTCACGTAGTACATGATCTCCCAAAAGCATGGTGAAGCTGCAGGTTGCATATCCCTCATGGCGGCTCTTGGCATCTCACCATAAGTCTTGAAAAAGCAAAACAAAAGAAAAGTGTTAATGATTAAGACATGGCTCTTCCATCTCAGTCATCATAAATATGGTTTAGGGAAATTATATATATGTTATTTTTGACTTGACTGCATGTGCATTTTGGGTGCTACACGCTATGTCTGTTTTATATGTAAAGAGATCATGCACTCATTAGAATGAGATGACGGACAGGGCTGGAAAAAAGAGGCTGTTGGGTCCTGACAAGCCAGTGGTAGTGAGAACAATATAATTAGATGTTGAAACTAGTAGGGATTTTCCTTTAAGGTTGTGTGTGTTTATCTGTGTTTGGTGTAGAGTGGAGTGTGCACGTGCATGTTTTGTATGTGTGTGTGTGTGTGTGTGTGTGTGTGTGTGCGTGCGTCCGTGCACGCATGGGCTGTTATGCATGACATAAAAAAGCTCTTACTTCCAACATCCTGATGTTTGAGGATTCCTAGGATAAGTAGTGTCGCAGACCCAGCAGAGAAGACGTCCTCTTTCATTTGTGTCCTACAGCAGAAAAAGAATGAATAACTATGAGTAATAGTAATTGGGATTCTACTGTGAAATATATAGTACAACTGGCACCCATGTTTACAATTATTGGATCATACACTCACATTTCAGTGCTGGGTTCTTCCCTCGATGCAGACACAGCTTCATACACATTAAGCGGTTTTGGTGCCAGGTCATCACGTCCATCGAGGAACGACTCCGTGCCTACCAGTGCACAAAGAGGAAGACAAAAAGAAAGACAACAAGTTTGAGAGTTTGGCAGACAAATAGACAGAACATACAGTAAACCGTTGCAAAATTGTCTGAAGTGACACCAGACAGTACTGTAGGCATTCCATACACATTCACAGAATCAAAGAAAAATATCAGGCCAGCTCTCATTGTGTGTGTGTGTGTGTGTGTGCGCGCGCATTAACGCCTGCTGTTGTGCATTGCTATAAAAAAACTTACTTTATACATGCCGATGATATCCAAGAGCTTCTTGAATAAGTAGTGTGACCGCCGACCCAGCTGAGCAGCATTCTTCTCCTTTTACTTGTGTCCTACAGCCAAAAAGTAAGCAGTTATTGTGATTTCATGGTTAAAGTAATAGGCCTACAATACAGTTGACATACACATTTATCCTGAACTGCGTTGTTGGGTCCTGACAAGCCAGTGGTAGTGAGAACAATATAATTGGATGTTGAAACTAGTAGGGATTTTCCTTTAAGGTTGTGTGTGGTGTAGAGTGGGGTGTGCATGCGCATGTTTTGTACGTGTGTGTATGAGCATATGTGTGTGTGTGTGCGTGTGTGTGCGCGCGCGTGTGTGCGCGCGCGCGTGCACGCATGGGCTGTTATGCATGACATATAAAGATCTTACTTCCTACATCCTGATGTTTGAGGACTCCTCGGATAAGTAGTGTCGCAGACCCAGCAGAGCAGAAGTACTCTTCTTTCATTTGTGTCCTACAGCAGAAAAAGAATGAATAACTATGAGTAATAGTAATTGGGATTTTACTGTGAAATATATAGTAAAACTGGCACCCATGTTTACAATTATTGGATCATACACTCACATTTCAGTGCTGGGTTCTTCCCTCGATGCAGACACAGCCTCATACACATTAAGCGGTTTTGGTCCCAGGTCATCACGTCCATCGAGGAACGACTCTGTGCCTACCGGAATGACTCTGTGCCTACCGGTGCCCAAAGAGGAAGACAAAAAGAAAGATAACAAGTTCGAGAGTTTGGCAGACAAATAGACAGAACATACAGTAAACCGTTGCAAAATTGTCTGAAGTGACACCAGACAGTACTGTAGGCATTCCATACACATTCACAGAATCAAAGAACAATATCAGGCCAGCTCTCATTGTGTGTGTGTGTGTGTGTGCGTGTGTGTGTGTGCACGCGCATTAACGCCTGCTGTTGTGCATTCATTTAAAAAACTTACTTCATACATGTGCTGATGATATCCAAGAGCTTCGCCAACCCAGCTGAGCAGCATTCTTCTCCTTTTACTTGTGTCCTACAGCCAAAAAATAAGCAGTTATTGTGATTTTGTTGTTAAAGTAATAGGCCTACAATACAGTTGACATACACATTTGTCCTGAACTCAGTCACTTACATCTCTCAGACAATCCAAATCGGTTTTCATCGGTTTACTTCTTCAGTGACTTAGTTCCAGCTTCTTACACATCCAGCTGTCTTGGTAACAGGTCAGAGGAAAGACGTCCATCTTATCCAGAGCATAAGAGATAAAAAAAAAAAGACAAAACGTTACAGAGCTTTGCAGACACACCTTCAAAACATACAGGCAACCTAAATATATGAAAGGCTTTTGTCTCACTACTGTAGTGCACACAACAACTTTACATATTTCATTTGCATTAACAAAAATATAAACCAACCAGTCTTCGGAAATACTGCACATACTACAGAGTACAATATCGCACAGTCACACTAGAACTAAACGGTCTCTGGGACAACTACACACGCACGATTTGCGGCTGATATCAGCTATCATGCATAGCTTGTTGAAGTAGCTGATGCCTTATTGCCAATAGAGCTCTAGCCACAACTTTCTTTAAACCAGGAAACTTCCCTGTAGCGTCAACAAAGCAACAAATCCCTGCTCGTGAAAGAGAGAAATTGGCTAACTATAACCCTCCACATTAAAGCCTTATGATTTTGGAACACAACGACAGGTGAATGTAAACAGTTTTCCACGCAGCCAGCTTCATCCGCATACGGTAATCAAACAGTTATGTAGTACACAAGCTACGACGCTAACCAAACAAGCAAAGCACATAGCACATACGAGCCGAGACAAGAAACGTCAGTTGACACAAACAATAAACCATTGTCGCGACAACATTTTCTTGCCCAAGCAAGCTGACCAAGCACATGATGCGACTTACCACACCTAACATGCCGGTAATATTATGCGCGAGCTCTTCCTCTGCCTTTATCAGAGTTCGGACTCGCAGTGAGCTCAGAATATCGCAGGCGAAGTCACACAAGCACTTAGTTGCACCCACAAAACTAGTTCTAGGTGATACAAAAAAAGAAGAAAGTTCATCGACTTCCCTGATGTAGAACTATCATGACACTTGTGGTAACCGAAGACAGTCACTGAGTCACTCACACAGACACACTCTGACAGTCTTCAGATGCCAGCTTGCCCCCCAAACGAAAATGCTGTCGTTATTGCATTCTAGGTTGGGTTGAGCAGGTGAAGTAGCGGCCCTTCCTAAAAAAATCTCTGGTAGCGGCTAGATATAATTTGTCAGATTTGTGTTAGTTTAGCGTCCTGCATTAGGTATCGCTGGTGTAGTGGACACACTTAGCCCAATCTACCTAAAAAGTATCCACCCAATCTGACAGCCAACCATCCGTTATGAGCTATATTAAGCGAAATAGCAACCAAATGAATCCCAGAAGGGCTAACATTATGACTTACCGTAGCTAACTATCTAACCACCGTTGACAGAACCTGGACGAAGGCTGGAGGAACATGTAACTTTCCAATGAAATGTAGCCTACATTTGTAAAATTCATTAAAGCAAGCATCTATATTCCCAAATCCACCACAGGACAGCAAACTGCTGCAGTTATGACTAAGTGCTTATTCATTTGCTCCCCTTAAAAGACTAGTTAATACCGTTTCCTCCTATTACTCGAAATGTGTAACTTTCTATGAAATGTGCCTTTGCTTTCCACAAACAGGAACTCACGGCTGACGCACATTTAGGCCTACATCGCGAAAAGCAATATATGGCAAGTTTACATAAAAGGCGCACACTTACCGAAACAATGCTTTCAGATATCCGATGTCCTCTCTTCTGGACGTTGGTAGCCCGGTAGCCGTTTTGGCAATGGCGACCGGTAAAATTCAAAATTCAAATATCGTTGACAAGATAACTTAGATTACAGGGTTGAAATGACCCAGGGCCTGGGTGCTGATGTGGGTTTGGCCAATAACCCAGGTAATGGGTCAGAAAAATAACCCAATATGGGTTATATTTAACCCATTTTTTATAGAAAAGCAATTGACCCAGGGGTTTAGTCAAAGTAATAACCCAGCTCTTTTTAGAGTGTACTACTGTGTGCTGCCAGGGGGGATCGGAAGCATTCAGACCCTCTGAAAAGGGGGGAAGGATGGAAAAAGTTTGAGAACCACTGCTGGCGATTTCTCTGTATGCTAAACTTGAGCTAAATTCCAAGGTAGCATTTTTTTTTGTGGAACTCACATCATATCAAATCAATACCCAGGCATGCGCCCCTGTAAAATACTGTAGGTCTAGCAACGCCTCTGTGGAAGGTTGTGAATTTGAGACCTGAGTGGCAGACTGTGTTGGAAGACCTCAGTTACAAGTACAATTAATCTTTGGTCTGTGAACAGGTGCATCATTTCTGGCCTAATTCTGGCACAATACATGAAGATTTCATATTTATTAATGGGCATGCCATAGATAGACAAGGGTGCAGGGGCTGAGGTGGGGTGGAGCCTCCCATCTGTCTGTCTGCCAATGACAAAGCTCTATTTAGCCTGATTGACTGTTAATATATTATTTATGATGCATTTAACCCATATTATATTATAATAAACATGACCCATCAGGTGTGGGTTATATAACCCGGCCAAGGCCTCCTAGTGACGCAACACCTTCAGCGCTGCAACAGTCAGGTCAAGAGCAATGCAAGAACTTTCTGAGTTCCCGCAAATACGGGAACTCCTTTCACTTTGTCGGGAAGCAAACAACCATAAGCAAAACAAGGGAGGCGGGTCAACCATGCCATTTGGGAAATGTTCATTTCTATGCTCTTGGTCAGACCAAGTCTCGAAGGGATTTGAACGTCGATTATAATCAGGCTAGGTTACTTAGGCATATTAGGTGTTTTACCGGGCCCACACATGTTGGGATTTCTTGCTGCTGCATGCAGGCCGCTGACAGCTTTGACCTGGTCCTGCAGGACAAAGTCATCTGAAAGAACTCCAAACCCAATAGGTATCTTCCAAGAGCCTCTGTAGACCTACATATGACACAGCAATACTACTGTACATACAGTACTTCTATGTATTAATAATATTATATTGTGTGTGTATGTATCAATATTATAGTGTGTGTGTGTGTGTGTGTGTGTGTGTGTGTGTGTGTGTGTGTGTGTGTGTGTGTGTGTGTGTGTGTGTGTGTGTGTGTGTGTGTGTGTGTGTGTGTGTGTGTGAATAAGCACTTTCTCATGTGAACCCCGGACACTTGGTGCCTTCTTGGCAGCCTCTTAAGTTGGTGTATGAATGTAACTTATTCACTGAGCAATGTAACCGATAACAAATTACCAGTATCTGGTCGCCTGTGCCTAGAAGGTACATCATATGTGGAAATAGCCACACAAGCTGTTCAGTTAATTACCACCCAGACATTCTTTGCGCAATATACCATCTCCTCCCCCACACTCAGTCCACCGGGCGGCCATGAGAGATTTAATAGAGCCTGGACCAGGTAGGTTATTGTTCAGATGCAGACAAGTCATTATTCATGTAGCTCTACTCCCTACAGTTCTGTCCTCTCCCTGTGGAGTTGTCTCACCAATCTGTCTGGTGTTTATTATAGCCTACTACTTAATTACACATGTGCTTTTGGGGGTTTCATTTTCATGATGTCCTTCATTACAGTTCTTATTTTTTATATATATATATATTTTTTTTTTTTTTTAAAGCTTCACTCTCCGATCAAACCACCTGATCTTTCTTTAAGTCACCGATTCTATACAGACAGCAGGGCTGGACTGTCCATCTGGCATATAGTGGGCATATCCCGGTGGGCCCCGCACCCTTGTGGTCTCCTATTTTCAGAAATGTAAAACAAAATAATTCTGCGTCAGTTCTGTGGCACTAATTATGAGGAGCCCCTTTAAGTCAAAAGCGCCCGGGCTTTATTCCTCCCCAAGTCCAGCCCTGACAGATAGTGATGAATTGCATGTAAGTAGGCCTAGTGTAACGGAGGCTAACTAGCACAGAGTTGGCGTGGAACGTTGGTAAACCTCCCTCCGATAGCCTCATACAGTCTCGTGCCGTTGGGCCGAGAGACTAGTCTCTTGGCCCAGCGGTATCGTACTGTGTCTCCCATTGCCGGACCGTTGTAGTTGACGAGGTCGCACGTTCGATCCCCGAGGGGGGTGAACAGGTGCTAGATGACCTCCGTCACACTAGCTGTTACGTGGCCGGGAGTACACAGAAACAAAACTAGTCCATTCAAAGTCTGTCACCATGTAACACAATTCTGTCAGTACCTTGAATATGACAGAGAGCACTGAAGGCCTTACAGGGCTGGCAATATTGGCAAAGAGAAAACACAGAAACTCTATTCAAGTAGGCCTATGTCACAGTTTGAAATGTCTTGTTTGAGGTCCTGTTTTCAAGTTCAAGTTCAAGTTCAAGTTTATTTAGCCATATCAACAGAATAAAAATACAGTTGTTAGGAATGTTACTTGGTGTGCTCACACAAGTCTAGGGGGATTGGAGACATAGAAAAGTGCAATGTGATATTTAAAGTGCATGATATGTACAGAACAGTAGTAGCATTGTGCAAAGTAACAAAGGAGGTAGGAAGGCCAGATAGTGGAGTAGCTGTAAAGTGCTAGTGCGTATTTAAGTGACGGATGGCTTGTGGGTAGGTACTGTCCCTAGAGCGTGTGGTTTTGCTTGGGATACTGCGGTACTTTTTCCCAGAAGGTAATAGTGTGAATAGGTGGTGTGCTGGTTGTGTAGGGTCAGAGGTGATGTTTTTGGCTTTCCTAGCAAGCCTGGTGTTGTAGAGTGAGGCTAAAGTGGGAAGACTGCGGCCAATGATTTTGAAGGCCCTGCGTACAACCCTCTCCAGATGTTGCTTTTCTTGGCTGGTGGAGCAGCTCCAGATTAATCGGGAAAACACAGCAAATAATAGAAAAACGCTAGACGCACATACAATTGGACAGGGAGGTAGTGGAATGGATGTTTGTGATAAAAACCAATGAAGGAATTTGCTGTCTGCATGGACAGCCTGTCTAAACATGGCTGCATACCAAAGCAAATAATAGAAAACAATGCTACGCATGTCTAAACATGGGCCGCACTAATTGGTAATCTTGTAGGACACGGCAGTTGGCAAAGGGGCACAAAAAAACAAAATAATAATAATTTAAAAAAAAACCTTCATCTCATCTGACTCATCTAATCTCTTCATTTCTTATATTTGATTTGATTTCAGCAAGGGATTGAGGATATGAGGAGGGAGGGCTTGTGTTTACTTTGATATTCAAATTAAAACAACTGATGTGCTCAGAGTCAGAAATCCTCTTCAAGTGTGCAGCCACATCTATCTTTGCGGTTTAGAACAGCATCATGCATACAAATTAATTTGATTAAGTTATTTGATTTTATTTGGTTGTCTGTATGCTTAATACAAATTATCAGTTATGTTACAAGTTAATGTGACACCCTGCCATCATGCCAGTTGCATATAGTCTGGTTCCTACCAGAGCTCTGTGTGTTTGAGCTCTAGAGCCCCCTGGTGGCGCTCAACACACATGGCGGTCTGGGAACATGTAGCAGGATTCTATTTCTGGACTCAAAAAATAATGCAGTGCATTTATTGCTTCAATATCAATGGCATCTCACATTGAGGAGTCACAGGACATATTGTAGACTATATTGACACTTTAGAGATCAACAGAAATAGGTTTTGAAGGACTTTGTTGATACTGAATCAATAAATGCTGTGATTATTTTTTTGACAGGAGAAATGGAATCCTGCTACATGCTTCCAGACCTAGTGGTAGTGGAGCTCACGAAGCTGCGTCGAACCATCCAATGTGAGGCAGGTGGTTGAAAGTGCTTGTTATGTCAATGTGAAATGGTGTCATGGAAATGATTGCAGTTTGGTGTCAATATAGGCCTACTGTATTGAAATAGGGGTTGTGTAAGGCATTTGGTTTGTTAATTATCTGTTTTATATGCATTGTTTTCCCATTAGGCAGTTAAGTGAATTACTTTATCAGCTGATTTTCTGCTTTTGGTGATTAGTTACTTTATCCACTGTATTTAATACAATATTTACAGTATTTAATACTCTTTTCTGTTTCTCTACTCTAGCACATTGAAGGACAATTTTGTTTTGACAATGTGCAATGTAAATTGATTGAGTGATTGATTGATTCCAGTCCACATAAGTCATTAATTAGAGTAGAGTATCATTTATTTTTTCCAGGGGGAAATTAAGGTGTCAAGTCGCGTACATAAATACAAAAGACATTACCCACGAGACATTACACACATCCTTACACATAAATTAACCATATATAGCTCACTCTTAAATTTAGCCAAGGCAGCTCACTGCCTCACTCTCTCTCACACACAGATACACACCCACCCACACACACCAAAATATAAAGTGCCTTAGCTGAGTGGCACATAAGCCGAGACAAAGTGACCACCAAAAACTTACGCTGGACTTCTTTGGTTATCCGCATGTCATTACTAGGAAACTAATTGTTGCATTTGACAAATAGGCATATGCTGCCAAACATTGATAGGATAGCCTACTTCAGTCCTAACTTACGATCAGCTGGTGCAACCCACTGTGTCAGAAGTCACTTTGAATAATCGATTTAATGCAGGGGTGGGGAACCTATGTCTCGAGGGCCATATGCGTCCCTTGAGGCCGTTTTACCCGGCCTTCGATATTGTTTTAATGTTATGGAGCTTCACATAAAATATGACATATTTTGTATTTTTCAATACAATTACATTATATGCAGGGGACCTAAGGTGGGGTCTTTTTTTATAGGTGGCTGCCTTCATTATAGGCCTGAACTCCAGGGGGAAATCCTGGTTTGTGTTCATAGTTTGGCTCTCGGAGGACTTTTACGGCCCTCGGATGAATTTGAAGTGGCAACTCGAATGAAAAAGGTTCCCCACCCATGATTTAATGTGTAGGGGAGGATGCACACATCCCAGACAAAAACAAAAACATGAGCAGCTGCCAAGTCAAAATGACAGGATTGAATAAGCTTCTAATACCTATATGGCCCAGAACATTGGCTGAATTCTATAGCTAGCTTCTGAGGCCTATACCAGAGAGAGTAGAGAGAGAGAGGTTCCATTGGCCCATTGTTTCCTGGTTCTATTATGGTCCCCCTTAAGCAGACCTAGGCAGACCTAAGGACTGTTCTATTCATTGTAGGAGCATTATGACACGGCCCTTTAGGCAGACCGGAACCTGGTCGCGTTAGGTTCCCATAGAAACCTATGTTGGCATATCTCTATACTTAAAGAATCTCTGCCTATACTAAGAAGCTGGTTCAGGAGTAGTCTTAGCCAGGTTAAGAGGTAAATCATCTAATATAAGAGCCTGGATTCCTCTTATGAACCTGAAAAAAAGATGATAATAGGCTACCTCTTAAATTAACCTGGTTTACTCCTGAACCAGCTTCTTCTCTACAGTCCCCTGATGTCGCTTAACACAGCTCTCTAACATTATCTTTGTGATGAGTTTCTGTGAGAGTCTTGAAATGGACAACTCAATGTTAAATGTTCACTTCACCATTATAGGTCACATGCTGTCTTGGGAGCGTACCTATGTTCCCCGGGTCCTATGTTCCCCAGTCTTTGTATGGGAAAGGGGAACGGACCCTTTTTTATAAAAAAGGGTTCTATGTTCCCTGCATTGTATGTTTCCAAGTTTTCAAATTGTGCCCTTCCCAAAACCATCCCTATACCTAACCTGTCGTCATGCAATGTTTCTGACTTTTCAATTTTTGCCCTGACCAAAACTATCCCTAAACCTAACCTGTCAGAGGTGCAACAACAACCTGCACTTTGCCATGTGGCAGGAGTCTACTTTGAAGCAGTGGGGAACATAGAACCCTTTTTTGAAAAAAAAGGGTCCTATGTTGCCCGGTAGAGGGGAACATAGGGATGACCGCGCTGTCTCTGACCCCTGCTGTTCTTACCCATTAATGTATACGCCTATGAGGTGGTGCTTAGTTGTTGCATTAACTGCAATTTGGCAACGTGGTCTCACATTCTGTAAATTAATAACCAGGGGCCGGATTCACAAAGCTTTCTTAAGAACTAAATAGTTCTTAACTGTCACTTTTCTGACTTAAGACAAAAGTTAAGAAGATTCCATAAATGCAACAATAACAATATATTAATTAAATTGTATTAATGTATTTGTATCATCATTATTATTATTATTAGCTATTATTATTATTATTATTATCATCACAACAATAATACTTATCATTGTAACTATGTTGTAGTAATAATGATGATAATGTATTAAATTATGTTTAGGAGCAAGCAGTTTTTTTTTTCTAGGCCTAGCCTACATAGTGTTAGCCTGGGAACTCCCATACTGCCTTTAGTTCTTCACAATCGTTTCGATCTGAAAGACAGTATGGCGAGGATGACTCATAACGTACAAGATCATGGTACCTGTGTCATAATGGCCAAGCATTCCGACCTTAACAGTTTCTCTGCCCAATCAGAGAGCAGGGCAGTGTGTCATAATAGCCAAGTATTCTGGCCCCATACAGAATTTACATAGGCAACTCCCCAGACCTAATCTCACTTGTGATTAGGTCTGGTGTTAACCAGGCAAACATAGTGTTGGGAGTAGGTAGAATCCTGTTGATTGCCATGGCAACTAAGAAGCATTATTCTAAAAAGTTCTTAAGTGAGGAAGAAATTAAGAAGTTCTTAAGAACTGGCATTGTTCTTAAGAAAATATTGAAGAATTTCACTTAAGATAGATCTTAGGAACTTCTTAGTTTTTTTTCTTAAGAATCTTCTTAAGATTTATCTTAAGAATAGTTTTGTGAATCCGGCCCCAGGTATTATTTACCATGAATGCTTTAATCCAGACTATGCTGATGTTCAGTGGCAGTGCAGAGGTTGTTGGTGTTGATTAGGAGTCGTGTGTTAACTGAGGCAATGCTGCCACCTGCTGTAAGTGAAACCATATGAAGAAATGGGATTGTATGATGGCAGCAATTTTGTGTCCAAAATAGACTATTGTATAATATAGATCTGTTTTTAAATTCTTATCTTTTGCAGTAGGCCATTTGCTAAATAAAAGAGAAGTAGGCCTAAGTTATCCGTATGTCATTATTACAAAACTAATTGTTGCAATTGACAAATAACATATGCTGCCAAACATTGATAGGATAGGCCTAGCCTACTTCGCTGACTTCATAATCTGTAAATGACGGTCAACTTCTGGCTACATTAAATTGAAATAAAAGAGCAATTGTAAACACACAGGCTACTAAATAAGTGGTTTATGTGCACTGGCACAAAACATAAACAAAGTGACTAAATGCCAGCAGTTCTATTATTGAACACCAGGTGGCGTTCCTGATCCAATCACGCGCGCCCCTGTGCAAGTATGTTCAACTGCAGTGTGCAGGGCGGGGGGCAGGTCAGGATCACATCTCCCTCCTCCCCCTGAGCACATCTCCCTCCTCCCCCCTGAGCACATCGACTGCCTCCCCCTTGTCATTCAGCGCTAAACTTCTACACGGGAAGAAAAATAGCTCTGGAAGTCACTGCACCGTGCACGCGAGCCTGTTTAGTATAATTTATTAATCCCGAGGGAAATTAATATAAGGACAGCTACATGTAGTAGGCCTATTTGTTAACGCATGGGTCTAATTTGAATAATTATTAAGTGTATCTTCTTAGTATCTTAGTTTGAAGACCAGATATGTGGTGCCAGTTTCTAAAAATCGAAAGATGGGTACAAGAAAAGTGCAGTAAAACGCCTGTGCAGTGGCGAATTATTCCATGTGTGATCCGCTCAAAATTAAACATAGGTAGGCCTACACATCATTGAAAACGAAAGCATGAGCACATTCTTCAAAGTCCCAAAGCCTGGATGCTGTCGCCACAATCTCTTTAGGATTGGGGACTGGACTCTGAGCAGGCCATTGCAGTAGCCTTTGGTATCCTTCGCGCATCTGCCCCGCTTCCAAACTGACACCCTGACACATGACACATTCAGCATTAACCTTTTGTTTTTAACCGTCTAACAGCGCATACCATTATCATTAAATCAATGGAACCTAAAGCAGTTGCAGAGACCGTTTCATATTGGATCAATCCCTTCTCCTTTACTATGAAAGAGAAAGTAAGGTCAAGGACAAATTATTCTATGTAAATGGAAATAAACACTCATGCATTTGGTTGTCAAGTCTGTCGCCCTGAAAGTTCTACTAGCCTACATGCATATGATAGAGGCACGCCCGATTAGCCTACGTGCGCATACATTATTCTGCAGTTGGCATAATTCATAGGTTACAAATACAGATAGGCCTAGCAATAGATGACAAAAATACCCTGTACCGAAATTCTAAGCATCTGCCTCGCCATCAATTGTATCGAAACGAGTCACCTCGTCATCTGCTCCACTCCCATGGTTTTTAAAATGTAGGCTATTTCCCGCTGCCTTCCCTTTGTTATTGATCCGAAAACATCCCTTTTTTAAATTGGGCTACTCTCCTCTTGTGGGGAAGGAACACGTGTGAAAGGGGAAAGGGGAGAGTTATTAAAAATTACCCTAGCGTGGGTAATCTCTCTCTCTTTCTCTATCTCTCTCTCTTTTACGCACGAAGTTGACAGGTGGCTAGCCTGTGATGATCAGCAGGGGGAAATAGACGCGTGATGCGACATATGTCGATTCAGCATAGAAATGCTTCGCAAGTTTTTGTTTTTAAACTTCCATCCCAACGTAGTAGGCCTATAGGGCCAAAGGAAAATTAAATAATCACAGCGTCGGCTACCAAACGCGCGTCAAGTTGGACGCCAGCACAGCAATATTCTATCTTGATAGAACATGGTTCCTACAACTTTACCGACAATAATAGATTTAAAAAAGTACCCTACCATAACGGCAGATAAGCGGGATAACGGCCTTCGAGGTCGACCATACGAAATGAATGGCTTGGCGGAGGCAACTTTCTCTCCGTGCTGAGCGCGTCGCCAAAGTTCAAAGCCGCCGCCTCGCCATTAATTTCGTATAACCGGTCACCTCGTCGGCCGTTATCCCTTACTTATTTAGCACTCCAAACGACGAGACACGATACAAACTGTGTGCATAGAATACAGTGTAGGCTACTATGCATTCGCCGGAGAAGACATTTGGCGCAAATTCTCAAATAGGGTGACGTCGGGATGGCGTGGGACTGTACAGACTACCATAATAGGAGAAATAGGAGGGGCGAGATCCAAAATGGGAGGGGCGGGATCTCAGAGATCCAGACCTGCCCACTTCTGCAAACTGCAGTTGGATGCTACTCCCCCTGGGCTTGGTTTAAAAATAAATAAGGAACACAGAGAAAGGTCGTGACAAGGAAGGTGGTCAGCGACAGCGTGGTGGCCTCGTGTAAGGAAAAAAGGCTAAACAACCAAGCATGACAGTTGCAAATCTTCATTTCAGGCACTAAATTAGTTAGGTCACCCATCTGAAGAAAATACAAACACAAAACCAGAGTTTGCAAAAACACCGTGTTTATTAAAGACACCAAATCCTTGAAAAATCAGGAATACAAAAAAAGAGACTTCGTTGCGAAGCATACATAATGTGAAGGGGGAGAGAAAGCGAATTCCACCTGGAATCCGAAAAAAGCACCAGTGTGTTCATCCTACTGATGACATCCCCTTGTAGTTGTTCATGCTCATTTTAAACTGATCAGAATTGGCGTTAGGAGACACAAAACAGAAAAAGAAAAGGAAGAAAACCCGCACAACCCAGACATCACCCAACAAGCTGAATTGGTCTTTGAATGAACACTGTGAAGATGTCCATTGATCAAGGCATTTCTACAACAGCCAAAGCCCACATGGGCACGTACAGGGCCAGGCATGGCAGAGAGGTAAAAGCCAGTGATCGACCTCAGGTGTGGCAGCAATGAACCCCCACAGACATATCAGCTTCGGGATTAAACAAACAAGATCTTGGTGAGGTTACCCCGTTTATCCACAGTTCAGATGGCAATGTTTGCTTCCTGTTGTTACCATGTGTTCCCCGAAAATGCTAGAAGAGGTAGCTAGCTGGGAGTAGCCACGACAACAAAGATTGAATGTCAGCTTCCAGCTAGCAAGAGTCCAGGCAGTTTAATATCTGAAAAAAATGAGCCCACGTGTCCAGATTTATCATCTGATTTAGACATTTAGTCTTCAAATGCTGAACTGGGATCCACTCCCAGATTTTACAAGAAGGGGAACGGAAATAAATTTATTTCAAAGACACCATTTAGCCAACTGGTTCTTTAGCTCATTGACACGTTTTTAATAAACTGACCTGGTAAAGTCCAATGCTCTCAGACAAAATAGGGCAACAAAAATAAATGTATTTTCGTCAGCATCATGGGGACGTCACATTCCATTGCGAATGTTAATGTTTGCCGTTTTGTTAGTCCTCGACTAGCACTGTTGGTTGTCAATTGTTTTTGAACATTCACCCAGTTCCGTTGAAGAAAACTGAAGTCGTCTGACGGCCTCTTTGATCAAATTTCCAGACAAAATTAATTCCTGCAGTAATTGATGGGGGTCATCCTCATCGGCGGCACCAGTCCGTTTTCGATTCCACCTTTTATAATGGTCCCATTCCTGATCACTTGATCCAGGGATGTTGTATGGACTTGCTCTGCTACGAACAGCCCGGCTGCGAAGTCGTATACAGCACCCGGTGCGCCGTGTCTGGGCCGCACTGTTGTTGTTATTGGTCTGTTTGACGTTGCTACCGCCGTTGCTGGTGAGACCGTGGAGACATGACATAGTCTTTTGGTTTGCGCTATTGTTGTGTAGCTGCAAAGCTTCGCCGATTTTCGTAACGAGAGCATCCACCTCCTTCGAATCCACCGTAACAGACTGCTCCAGAAGAATATAGTTTTCTTTTCGGCAAGGCATCTTGAAATGTGTTCGTGGTTTTGGGCGAATTTTGAAAATGAATGAGAGCGTACCGCCGGTTTCTCCTCTCGCCACGCTGCCCAGCAGAGAACAACCTTTCAGCTTGATTTGTAAACAATAGGTGACGCAGGTTCCGGAATCTACCAACTACGGAGGTGCTAGGTTTTTACTCGATCATTGAATATTATCTAAGCACATTGCAACCATGAACACATTTTCATCTCCTTCGTGATATATTTTACTTAGTAAATGTTTTGTTTCACAAATGATAGCACAGTAACAATATGAAGAAGTGCTTTTGCGTGAGCCATATGGCAACCCCCTGTTTGGATTGCAATGGTATCGGCCTGTAGGTTAGTGCCAAGAAAACATTACATAATTGTAACCGAAAATGTTCTTTTGATGCAGTCTTCACGGACACGAGGCGTGCTAAATATTTCGCAATATTTCATCGCACATGATAAAGTAGTCATAGTAATAGGGTTGTTCTTTGCAACAATCATGGTTGTTTGAGCAAATAGGCTACAGCGAGGACATCGTGCGTGGAGTAAAGGGGACATCTCCTCCTAATGTTTTAGTCAGCCTAAATAAATGTCGTTTTTGCACATTTTCCCTGTTCATGTCTGTCAGGCCGACCACATGTTAGAATGGACTGATTTCACGATCCTAAATGAACATTATTGGAAAAAAAGTCTACCACTGCATAAAAGTAGGCCTAGTGTCTCCTCCTGCAAGTGGTAGGCTATAGCCTATTGTTTTAATCAGGTAATAATGCAACGCCTTTGATTACAACCAAAATACAGCTTTTCTCGGAATTATTCAAGTGGTCAATCAAAGGCATGCGATGCGACGACCTAAATTGCCATATAAGGAATCCAAACATGTCCACGTGGTACAGGGAGCTCTCTATTATGGCGACGGCAGGCTAGTCTTGTCAGCCTGATGGGAAAACGACAGCTCATCCTTGTTGTTTACATGTTGTTTACAGCTTTTGTTGAAGACACTGCAGTGAAAATTATTCACAGAGCCTTCCACTTGACATAGTCGCCAAATTCAGCAGTCAATTTTGTCATCTTTCGAGCGCTGTAGCCTATCCGTGATCATGATTTCATCCAGCTTCTCAATTCCCCTTTATTATTTATTTGTGACAATATGTCGGGGAATTGCTACCGTGTGTTCTTGCGGCGCGTGAGCTGAAACAGTCCCCCCCCCAACCGTTTGTATCCTCTGCTGCAGTAAGTCAGCACGAGCAAATGGAATAGCTGCTTTGTATGCAGGGTTACATTTTTCCTATATGTCAGACAAAAAAAGACAAGGAATAACAAAGAAGAATTATAGAGAAGAGTGCATTAGATTTTAAAGACAAAATAGCCTAATAATAGTAATCACAAGGAAAAAAGAATAAAACAATGGGGGTAGGCCTATGCAGCTCCTTTCAGAGTAGCCTAAACTTTGATAGCAGTTGGATCTCTGCCAAGGACAGGAGTGCAGCGAGTTCATGGCCTGCCCAATTCCAAAAAAGCAACAAATATATTTAGACGACATAGTGGACATGTTGTTTAAACTATAACCATCTCTAAGCATCTACCTTAAACAGGCCTGTCCCCATAGGAATTTAGTCATAAATATGAATAGAGTGAATTCTTTGTTCACCGACAGCACACTGTGTTAGTTTTAAAAGGACCCAAATGCTCAGTGCCAGAATGAAAGGCTTGCCTCATTCACCACTTCCCCCTCTTTTCAAAGAAGACACAGCCACAAAGATTATTGCAGAACCAGTCTTTCTTTCCTCGTAAATGCTCAGCAACACAGTAAAGCAATGGTTACATCCAATTTGTAGCTCACTTGAATGTTAAAAATGAAGGCACCAGTCTCCTTTAGTGTGCATGTTTTATGTCTGTCTTAAGTTTCATCAAGACTAGCATGCTTGCATATACATTAAAATGCACAATTGTGTTTTTCATTTCACAGAGGGGTTTTTCCAAGAATCAAATTCAGTGTGGAACGGCACTGCACACATGCCTAACATAAATACATTCTGTCCAGTTGTGTTCTTGGAGCAGGCAGCCAGCATGCCGTTTCATTGCAGATGTGTGGTGGGGGTTGTCTCGTATGGCAGCATACTATAGCCAATCAAATCCCCTAACTGTATAGAGCTGGTTCTGATTGGCCCACTCCGCACATCATAGCCCAGCCCTATCACACTACGGGTATGGATGTTCCCTCTGTCTCTGTGTCAAGTATTACATAATGTAGCTGTTGAGCACGCGTGTGTGTAGTGTACCAGAGTGTGGTAGTAAAAGGGCTTATTGTACATCCAGGAAGCTGCATATCATTTGGTAATCAGGGGAGTGCTGTGCTGGTTGCATATCGTTATAATGACCTGTGACTAAAGGCTTGCATGCCATTGCCAAGGTCGTACGAGTTTCCTTGCTGCTACAATGTCAAATCATTGACTTGTTCTTGTTCTTGTTCTCCCATTGTCTAGAACATTATGTAAACAAAAGACTCGTTAATTTTTGCAAGCCTGTTTAACAAGAACAACCGCAAAAACACAATACACCAAAAGTGCTTCAGAAAACAAAACAGTAAACCAGTTTCTCTTTGTAAGGTGAAAAGTTTTTGGTTGACATTGTTGATAGCGAGGCGGTCGACTCCTAAGGCAACACACTGCTTGTAGTGTTGTATATTTGGGGTGTGTGTGTGTGTCTGTGTCAGACACGTGTTCATGTCAGTGTTGTGGCTGTGCTGTTTCTGCTGCTTTGTGTTGCAAGAGGGAAAATGTTGGTACATGAACCAAAAGTTGTTTTAAGGCGACTGAATGAAAACGCCTACATCACGTTTTTTTTTTTTACATTACTGACAGAGGACACGATTATGGTACAAATTCGATGATTATCGTGATAATATCGGCCAACAGTGCAGTTGTCACTGCTGTTGCTGTTGCTGCTGCTGTTCCTCGGCTCTGTGCAGCTCGTTCATCAGCTGTGTCCCCGTAGGAGTGCCGTTCTCAGAAGACCCGACAGCGTTCTGAGAAACCGGAGCAGGGGGTGACTGGGTTTGTTTTCTTCACTCTCGCTGCGTCGCTCGCTGCCTCTCTCGCTGCCTTTCTCTTCTCTTTTGCACTTTTGTGTCTCTTTTACAGCGAAGCCCCGTGCAGTAATCGACTCTTGCCACAGTGAAGTAATCACACACACACACACACACACACACACACACACACACACACACACACACACACACACACACACACACACACACACACACACACACACACACACACACATTCTCTCTCTCTCTCTCTCTCTCTCTCTCTCTCTCTCTCTCTCTCTCTCTCTCTTTCTCCCTCTCTCTCTCTTTCCCTTTCCCCTGTTGTTGTCAAGCTGTTAATAGTTTTATTGGCGTGTAATTGAGGATCTCCATGGCAACCTCCACTTCACTTCCCTGTTGCTTTCTGAATGAGTTGCTATCTCTGATCACGAGAATCGCAAGATACACTATCAGTTTCTAGAGAACAAGGATGTGGTGGCCAATGACAGTGACAGAGCACGCTTGAGGAGTAGTCTACGATACGCTTGAGTTATGACCTATTGGCAAGCATGGTTGATATGTGTACAAGGGCACTTGAAGAAACGAAGTGGGCGTGTATGTAGCTATATCAGAAGCCTGTAATAAGATACAATAAGCATGTCTTAAAGGTGCATTGCAATATTTTTAGTTGTTTATATCTAAAGTAATTCATGCTGCCCTTTCACAAATGCTAACTTTTTCATAAATACTTACTACCACCATTAACCCATTGTGTCCTGGAGCGACATATACGCTGCATTCAGATTCTTGAGATTTTGAGCTGTTTTTTTAAAGATGTGGGTAAGTTAGAGCTGAATGAACACGTTCTAATGCAAAATGAGGGTCCTAGCTTTTAAATGCAACTCATGTCATGTTTGGATGTGCTTCGGAGACTGAGATATTTAGGATTTAATAGACAGAGGGCACTCTTTCCCAAAAAGGGCTTAGGACGAAATGGGTTAAAGTCCAAGTATTCATTATGACTGGGAAAATTGCACTTTTCATACATGAAAGGGGGGATCTTCTTCATTGTCTGTCATTGAATAGACGTTTTTAGCTGCAAAACCCACTGTACTTTGGTCATAGTAAATATTAGTTAATTATATAATAAACATACATGAAAAGATCACATTTGACAATAGGCAGCACAGTTTCAATGGGCAGCATAGTTGCAATACCTACTCTGGCCACCATCCTACACAGTGCAGCATCCGAGCAGGGGTAGGGAGTTTCAACATTCATATGCAGACTGGAGCCTTAGCTTGCAGGGAAGCCAACGGGCGAGGGTTGGGTGTGGTCAAAGGGGTCATTTGTCCCTGGCCCGGGGAGAGGGGGGGACACAGAATTGTTGTTTTGGGTGGGGGGCCGAACGGGACACTGACAGCTTTGGCCAAGCCCAGGATAAAGTCATCTAAAAGGCCCCCCTGCCAACAATGTAATGATACAGTGCCCCAATTCTGTGCCCCTCTCTCCCTGGGCCCGGGGTAACTGACCCCCTTGCCTCCCCTTGTCGGCTTCCCCAGGGGTGGGGTCCTTTCAGATGGCTTTGTCCTGGGCCCCGGCTAAAGCTGTTAGAGGCCCTGAGATCCTGCTCTCCCTCCTTGTGTTGCCAAGAGAGTGTACGGTCCGTCCCCCGCCATGCAGCCAAAACAGAAAGGCCATGGCATAGCCGTAACCTAGGAGATAATCTATATGCAAGTGAAATGGGTAAACACAGGACAAGGGGGCTGCTGGGCGGGTGGGTGGGAAGAGAACACTTTTCCTGCATGCAGATTTGTGTGGCCTGACCCTGACAGTGTTGCCAGATTGGGCGGATTTGGTCGTCTGTGGGTAAAAGTGGGCCTTTGGGCGGGTCTCTCTGACGAATTATGGCCGTAGAAATCAATAGAATTAAGTTCAAATTGGGCGGAATTTAGTGCTTCCAGACAGGTTTTGAGCTTTTTTTTTTAGCAGGAAATCATCAGTCTCGTTATCTGGCAACCCTGGGCCCGCCCCTGTCCTGTCCTTTTAAAAGCAGCCCAGAGAGATTAATGGATCCATTCACTGTCTCTGGCAACAACTGTCTAGTGAACTATACATTGGATCAGCTCACAACAAACAACACTAGACAAACAAACACAGAGCTGTGCTTATTCCATCCATACGTTTCAGGTCAAACTGTGGTGACGTTTAAGCCATGGCCTGAAAAAGATCGCGGTTTGTTTGGACCAACGTCATCAATGGTTTGGTGGAAAGGGCTATATTTACTTCACTGAGCTGTATTTGGTTAGCGTTCGTAAGTTGTGTGTCCTTCAATAGTGATTATTTTAAGGTCCCTTATGCACACAGATCTATTTTACATTAAGGAAATTTAAAGTAGCTCCTCCCATTCATCTCTTTTTAAAGAGAGATTATGGACAAACCAGAGCACAGGCTACTAAGTCGCTTTGTCGACCAGAAGTGATCAATAATGGAATAATCGTTTTCTTGATTTATTCACTTGAAATAAGTTGAAAGGTACACTTGAAAAATGCTTTCTGCCCCTCATGGGGTGTAACGTTTGCCTGGTTCACACCGGACCACGTCACTAGTGAGATATGGTCTGGAGAATTCCCACTGAATTTCTCGTAGGTGAGGTGTGGTTTACGATCGCCAACAGCCGCTCATTGACCGTTTCGAATGTCTTCTTTGGTGTATACATAGACAATTTCCAACCCTCCCTGCTCTCTGATTGGCTATGTGTATGGTTATAACTGCATGAGGTATGTTTCTTTGTATAGTCTGAATGAGTGACCACTCCACTCGCAACATGGTGGGGGATTGAGAGGGCAGTTGTCCGTCCCAGAATTGGACACCCCATTATATTGTATTGAATGGGGGGGCACTTTCAGATTACTTTGTCCTGGGCCTGGCCTAAGCAGTCAGTGGCCCTCACTAGTTGTTGTAGCACACATCAGAGTAGTGCAACCACAGCTAATGCCACTGTTGTTATTGTAATGTAATGATTAGGGAGGTGGTTTCGAGTTCGAATCTCCCCTTTAGCTCTGCCTACACCTCCACATTATAGGCCTACATCATAAATAAATATCAGTAGTGGCCTGTGGAATGTGGTCTGCAAACAGACATTTGCTGATATATGAAGTCATTACTTCATGTGTTGATACTAGTTTAAGTGTTACGTACATGTTTGTGGCCTGTAATCTCACCATTGGATGGGCATGACGTCACTGTCCAGCACCGCTGCGGCTAAACCACATGAACAGAATGTGATGTGAACGAGTCGGTAGCGGTAGAGAAACCGATGGCACCCAGCTGCTTATACTTGTAGTAAATGGAGGGTGTGTGTGTGTGTGTGTGTGTGTGTGTGTGTGTGTGTGTGTGAGAGAGAGAGAGTTTATGTGTGTGTAGTGGTTGGAGGAAAGGAAACACACACACACACACACACACACACACACACACACACACACACACACACACACACACACACACACACACATACGCACACACTTGATGACTTTCCCCAGACAATGTTTTCCTCCTCTGCTCTGAGTAATCAGTAATGCAAGGCAAAGGGCTGGTAAACATTGGATGAGAGAGGCAGCTGAGTAGTTGTGTGTTGTGTTGTGTTGTGTTGTGTTGTGTTGTGTTGTGTTGTGTTGTGTTGTGTTGTGTTGTGTTGTGTTGTGTAGAGCTGGCTACCCGGAAAGGCTCAAGTAGCAGGTGACGGTTAAAGGGTGAGTAAGCACAGAGGGAGAGGGAGGGGGAGGGGAGGGGGGAGGGAGGGGTGTTTTTTTTCTTACACTTATCTGAGAGCCAATGACACACCACCGCGGGAGGACGGGGCCTGGTAGTGTTGTTCTGTGAGTGCAAATCATGCTGAGAGAGAGAGAGAGAGAGAGAGAGAGAGAGAGAGAGAGAGAGAGAGAGAGAGAGAGAGAGGCGGAAGTGGACTTGGAGTTGTAAGATATATGGTCTCGTATCATCAGAGGAGTCAAAAGTAAATTCTTGGATTTATTGGGCTGTTTCGGTTGTTCTGCGAGTGCAAGTCATGCTGAGAGAGAGGAGAGAGAGAGGAGAGAGAGAGCGGTAGAGAGAGAGAGGTAGAGAGAGAGAGAGCTAGAGAGGTAGTCTCTAGACTAGGAGTTGTAATACATCTTACCATGGCCTTGTATCATCAGAGTAGTCAAAGTAAAAGTAAATTCATGGTGAAAGTACAACAATAGCACATGGTAAATAGCTGTTACACCAGTTATCCCATTGTACCTAATGAGATAAGATATCATCAGCATGTTGTTACTGGGAAATACTAAAAACCTGACAAGAACCTACAACAAACTTTGATCCAACCGGCTCCTAGTCAGCTGATCGTGAGACAAGTACACTGGTCTAAAGGTTACTCAGATAAGTTACTGTTCTGGAAGGAACTTTTACTTTTACTTTTGTCATCTCTGCATATCAGTTGTGTGTTCTAGAGTGTCTCTGTGTGAAGTGGCTTCTTCTAGCGAAGACAGAAGGAAGGGAAAGGATTACGGTCAGGCACAGGGCTGGACTGGGGGTGAAATAGGGCCCGGGCACTTTTGGCTCAAAGGGCCCCCCCTCATAAATAGTGGCACAGAACTGGCTCCTCTCTCCTCTCTCCTCTCCTCTGCTCTCCTCTGCTCTCCTCTCCTCTCCTCTCCTCTCCTCTCCTCTCCTCTCCTCTCCTCTCCTCTCCCCTCCCCCTCTCCTCTCCTCTCCTCTCCTCTCCTCTGCTCTCCTCTCCTCTCCTCTCCTCTCCTCTCCTCTCCCCTCCTCTCCTCTCCTCTCCTCTCCTCTCCCCTCCTCCTCACTCTCTAATTCGCACCCAGGCTAACTATAGAGCCTGAGATCCAGACGTGACTGGCAGATTACACAGCATTGGATTGGTGTGAATCGAAGGGCACCATTTACCAGTGATACCACTTTTCACTACAGGCAGTCTGTGTCATGAACACACAGTATGTGACAGAAAAATGACTTGAAATAATAATAATAATAATAATAATAATAATAATAATAAATAATAATACTTTCGTTTTATATAGCGCCTTTCAAAACACCCAAGGTCGCTTCACAGAGTGGTGTGTAGGAAAGTGTGAGTGTGTGTGCGCGTCAGTGTGTGAGCGTGTGTGTGAATGCATGTAAGTGAAACTGCTTGTGGAACTTGTGGAAGCAGCCATAAGCCTCCAAGAAGAGATGTGTCTTAAGGTGTTGCTTAAACATGGCCACTGAAGGGGCATTCTGGATGTGGTCGGGCAGATTGTTCCAAAGAATAGGAGCAGCAACATGGAAGGCTGGAACATGGAAGGCTAATGAAATGATAATGGATGATGGCTTTAGGCCAAAACATCAAATCACATTACATTACATTACATTGCATTACACATAGCTGATGCTTTTATCCAAAGGGACTTACAGTTATTTAGATACCGGGTGTTGGTTACAGTCCCTGGAGCTGTGTGGGGTTAGGTGCCTTGCTCAAGGGCACTCCAGCCATGGATAGTGTAGGGCGAGGAGAAGGTGGGAATCAAAACCATGTTCTTCTGATACATACACATAAGAATTGCAGTTGAGAGTTTGGCTATTCTTCAAACAAATGCACTAGCGCACACCTGCCTGGTCCCAAAGACCTTGAGTTGAGCGCAACCTGGAGTTGAGCGCACTTCCTCAAAAAAGCATAAAGATGACTTGTTGAAATAATAATGAATGACCCCATGCTCTCCTAACTCAGTGATTATGAAAGTGAAAGAGGGAAGAGTATACCAATACGCTACCTAGGGCTGCACGATTATGGAAAAAATCATAATCACGATTATTTTGGTCAAAATCATAATCACGATTATAAATCACGATTATTGATTTTTGCAGATGTTTTTGAAAATTATAACAAGATGAAATATAACCAAGAATGAATTACATACGGGATGAGCAAAATAAAATGAACTGTAATAATTATGTAAAGGCAATAGCATGAAACTCAAGTGGACAGATTTCAGGCCAGAAACACCAGTCTGTCAGTATGTTCTGGGTTCAAGGACGCTCTCAAAAGTAGGTCACTATTGCCACGATTAAATCACGATTAAAATCATGAGTTCGATTTCACTATGTTATCACGATTTTGATTATTTTTCGATTAATTGTGCAGCCCTAACGCTACCTGTATAGTCAGGACTGTAACCAGACATTTTCAAATACTGAGGTCAAATACTGAGGTCAAATACTGAGGTCAAATACTGAGGTCAAATACTGAGGTCAAATACTGAGGTCAAATACTGGGGTCAAATACTGCGTGCTGTACTGCATACTGTACATTTAGAATGCTTCAAACACTTCAGTCAAGCTCTTAAGTTTGTTTTTATTAATCACTGCCTTGAGGGTGAACAGGGGTGGCGTATAGACTGAATTTATCATTGTTGATCATATATCGCTTTTCATCAATACATTTTACATTACTGGAAAAAAAAATACAGAGGACATGACCTCTGTGACCTCAATGGTAGTTACGGCCATGGCTATAGTACATGACACTCTACTGTGGCAGAGGTGGCCAAAGTAAATGTAGAAGTAAAAAACAAAACCTGCTACAGCTAGGCGATATGGAAAAAAATATATATCACGATATGGATTACTGTAGATCACGATAACGATATATATCACGATATACCACAATTACATATGTTTTCAGTTATCCGCTTTATTTTGTCTTTATTTTGTGGTGTCACAAAACCACATTTCTTTAAAATGAATCTTTTTAATCTTATTTTTATAGTTACATGAACTTAAAGCGAACATGAACTTGATGAAATGTAATGAAATGATATTAAATTGTATAAAATTGATAAAAATTAGTTTATCACGATATAAACGATAGAGTAGAAAGGGCACGATATACACTTTTATATCACGATAACGATATATATCGTCATATTGCCCAGCTCTAAAACCTGCTATAGTTTCCCTCCAACATGTAACTTCCCTGAGTAGCCGGTCTACAGCTACTATATAGAGAGATGTACCTGATCCTGCGCTTCGATCAAATCTGTGAGTTTTCTTTTTGGGTTTTTCATGTTTTTTTCAGTATCAACAACCAGGGCCGGACTAACGCACAGGCTACATGCAGCCTGTGTGCCCCCACCTGCCATGGGGCCCCCTGATTGGCCAAAAGTTAAAAATTGCAGAATTGTGACAAGATGCAATGTTGAAAAACTCATCTATTATGTTGAGTACAGTTATCCTGAATTCCTAATTCATATTTATGGCACTGTCTATGTAAATTGTTAGAAAAAAATGCATTTTAGGGGGGCCCTCAACAACCTGTAGCCTAGGGGCCCCAGACCATCTTAATACAGGCCTGATAACAACAGCGTCTATCTACCTCATTAGGTAGGTACAATGGAATAGCCTAACTGGTGTAATTGCTGTGGAATATCATGTGCTATCATGTGGTGTACTCACACTGGGAGTGCGTTCCAATATGCGACCTTGCCTCCTCTACTTGTGCTTGTTTCCTCGTACCAGAAAGTAATATGTCATGATGACATCACTGACAACAGTATTATATTTCAATATCTTGCAAAAGCTCAATTGTAAAGTCTTTTTCTCATTTGCAATTGGGATGGTGAATGAAAAACAGTCTCTCAAAAGTTGTTGTGGCTAGGCTGACAGC
Source organism: Engraulis encrasicolus (assembly GCF_034702125.1). NCBI lineage: Eukaryota > Metazoa > Chordata > Actinopteri > Clupeiformes > Engraulidae > Engraulis > Engraulis encrasicolus. The sequence continues at coordinate 5,372,659 of NC_085861.1, read as the reverse complement.
TGGGAAACTTTATCGTTTTCTCCACGGAGGAGGGGCCAGGGGGCGGGGCGAGGCCACAAGCACAAGTGGAGGAGGCAAGGTCGCATATTGTAACGCACACCATAAATTTACTTATACTGAATTAGGTGCTGTTTCCACGTAGCAGGATATTTTTTTAGCAGGTTATTTTTTTTCTACTGTTTAGGTGTAATCGCAACATGTGGATAAAAACAAATCCTCCATTGAAACGCATTTCAGCCCCCCAAATAGGATATTTTTAAAGCCTGCTTGTTTATATCTGGATTTTAAATATCTGCTATGTGGAAACGAGAGGCCAAAACCAATGTAACTAGGAGAAAAAAATATCCACATATAAAAATATCCTGCTACGTGGAAACAGCTCCTTAATATGGCACTACGTACGTATATGGTGTAATGTGAACGGAGTTGAAGCCAGCCAGCCGGCAGGGTTGCCAGATGAGGCTGATGATTTCCAGCCCAAAAAAGGCTCAAATCCCGCCTAGAAGCACAAAATCCCGCCCAATTCTATTGATTTCTATGGCAAAAATTAGGCGGGTTTTTCTGCTAAATGCCGTTTTTACCCGCACACTGCAATCCTAAGCAGCCCAATTGGGCGGGAAACAGCCCAATCTGGCAACACTGCCAGCCGGCGCGTGTTGTTTATGTAAAGATGGTACTTCTTGCAGCCCAATACCATTTCGGAGAAGCCATGGCTGTTACTTCTTCTCTTCCACCCTCTCCCTCTCGCTCTCTCTCTCTCTCTCTCTCTCTCTCCCTCTCGCTCCCTCTCTCTCTCTCTCTCTCTCTCTCCCCCCCCCTCCCCCCCTCTCTCTCTCTCCAGCTCTCTCTCTCTCCTCTCTCTCTCTCTCTCTCCTCTCTCCTCTCTCTCTCCTCTCCTCTCTCTCTCCTCTCTCCTCCCTCTCTCCCTCTCTCTCTCTCTCTCTCTCTCTCTCTCCCCCTCTCTCTCTCTCTCTCTCTCTCTCTCTCTCTCTCTCTCTCTCTCTCTGCGTCTGCGCGGTGTGGGTGGAGCTTGTGTGTGTGTGTGAGAGCGAGTGCTGAGAGCGGCCGCTGTGCCAGGGTCTCTGATCCTTTTCTATCTTTTCTATTTTTCTTTCTTTGCCATGTTTACTACTTTACTTACGCGTTGAGTGGTGTTGTTTAGTGGTTCGTGGGTTTCGCGGTTTTGTGGAGTGATTTCTCGCACCGGGGCGCCCTGCCGTACAGGCAGGATGGCGGCCTCAGGTAGAGAAGTGTTTGAATCTCTGACTCGGCGCCATGGGGTCAAGATTAACTCCAGCGCAAGTGTTCATGATTGCAGTTTAGCAGTGGGAGAGGTGGTTGGTCACGATAAAATACTCTCTGCCGCTCGGATGAATAGTGCGGTAGTTTTGTTTCTGGAAACTGTGGAGCTCGCAAACTCCATTGTGGAGAAGGGTGTGGTTATCAATGACATATTCACCTCTGTTTTCCCCTTATCGACACCATCAAAAAAAGTGATCATATCTAATGTGCCCCCCTTTGTCAAAGATGAGTTTCTCACAAAAACTCTGTCCCGTTACGGAAAGTTAATTTCGCCCATTAGGAAGATCGCAATTTCCACTAACTCCGCACAATTGAAACATGTCGTGTCCTTCAGACGTTTTGTCTATATGACGTTAAACAATAGTCGTGAGGATCTTGACTTGACGCTGAATGTGACTGTGGATGGATTCGTCTATCCTATTTATGTCTCGTCTAGCGTGATGAAGTGTTTTGGATGCGGTCAAAATGGTCATTTAGTGAGGTTATGTCCTGAAAGAAGAGATGATTCCACTACCGGAGGTGTGGGGAGGGAGGGTGCCCCTTCTGAGGAGGCAGAGGGGAATCCTACTGCCTCGAATGCTTCTACTGCCGCTAATACTAACACGGAGAGGGGTCATGAAAATGGGGAAGGTACGGTGCCACCGCCGGAGGCCTCCCCTCCTCAAGGCTCACCCGCGGGTTTGGTTGAGGAGGGCAGTGCTCCGACGGAGCCAGCACAAAGCACAGTTGC
>NC_085861.1:5369348-5370528 GCF_034702125.1 Engraulis encrasicolus | reverse complement strand
TTAATCCGCCGATAACAACAACGACTATCTACCTCATTAGACAATGGAATACATTGTCTAACTGCTGTGTGAATATCATGAGCTATCATTTGATGTACTCACACTGGGAGTGCGTTACAATATGCGACCTTGCCTCCTCCACTTGTGCTTGTTTCCTCGTACCAGGAAGTAATACGTCATGATGACATCACTGACAACAGCATTATATTTCAATATCTTGCAAAAGCTCAATTGTAGAGTCTTTTTCTCATTTGCAATTGGGATGGTGAATGAAAAACAGTCTCTCAAAAGTTGTTGTGGCTAGGCTGACAGCTGGGAAACTTTATCGTTTTCTCCACGGAGGAGGGGCCAGGAGGCGGGGCGAGGCCACAAGCACAAGTGGAGGAGGCAAGGTCGCATATTGTAACGCACTCCATAAATTTACTTCAACTTTTACTTTGTACGTGGTAGCAATATACTGAACTAGGTGCTGTTTCCACGTAGCAGGATATTTTTTTAGCAGGGTATTTTTTTTTCTCCTGTTAAGGTGTAAACGCAACATGTGGATAAAAATAAATCATCCATTGAAACAAATGCGTTTCAGCCCCCTAAATAGGATATTTTTAAAGCCTGTTTTTTTATATCTGGATTTTAAATATCTGCTACGTGGAAACGGAAGGCCAAAAGCAATGTAAGCAGGAGAAAAAAATATAAAAATATCCTGCTACGTAGAAACAGCTCCTTAATATGGCACCATGTACGTATATAGATAGATTATTTATTTGTCCTTTCGGAAAATTGTTCTGTGCCATTTTCAGTGCATCTGATACAATTACAAAGACATTACAATAAACAAGAACACAATAGACAAACACCCCCCCCCTCCCCTCCCTCTATAGGACAAGAAGACAGGTTGACAAAAAACCCAACTTAAACACAGTAAAGTGCAGTATTCAGTACCAAAGTGCAATGTGCTATTCAGTCTAAGTTACAGTTGTCTTATTTAACATGGATATACTAGTAGGTATAAATGATTGGCGGGCTCTGTTTGTCTTAAATGAAGGCATCCTAAACCTCCTACCTGAGGGCAACAACTCATATGCTTGCTGTACGTATATGGTGTAATGTGGTGGCATCCTGGCCTTCTGCAGCGGTGTAATGCAATCTGTTTTGAAATAAGAACATTTTAACTTAAAGTATA
>NC_085861.1:5359348-5364348 GCF_034702125.1 Engraulis encrasicolus | reverse complement strand
ACCGTTATTTCATTCATTTTTCATTCATTTTAAGCACGTGACCTCGACCAGAGTAATTAAATTTGGGAAAAAACACAATTGTTTGCCTCAAATAGAGGCAAAAACGGTCTTTAGAAGCAGGAGAATAATCAATTGTTGTTTGGACAAAATTACCTTGAGGAGGAGTCAAAATATTACATTCTTAACACTGAATAAATCATTTAAAAAAGAGCCAAAAGAGCCAGTTTTTTGAACGGCTCTTTGAAAGGAACGAGCCACTAAGATCCGGATCCTGAAAAAGAGCCATAAATCCCATCTCTAGCCCCTTTAAGCCAAAATTCCTTATTTCTCCCCCAGTCCAGCCCTGGAAGACATGAGGTTCATGAGGAGTTTCTTCCAGAATCAATATAGCGTACCTTTCTAAACTACAATATAGCGTACCTTTCTAAACTACAATATAGCGTACCTTTCTAAACTACAATATAGCGTACCTTTCTAAACTACAATATAGCGTATACCTTTCTAAACTGCAATATAGCGTACCTTTCTAAACTACAATATAGCGTATACCTTTCTAAACTACAATATAGCGTATACCTTTCTAAACTACAATATAGCGTACCTTTCTAAACTACAATATAGCGTATACCTTTCTAAACTACAATATAGCGTATACCTTTCTAAACTACAATATAGCGTACCTTTCTAAACTACAATATAGCGTACCTTTCTAAACTACAATATAGCGTACCTTTCTAAACTACAATATAGCGTACCTTTCTAAACTACAATATAGCGTATACCTTTCTAAACTACAATATAGCGTACCTTTCTAAACTACAATATAGCGTATACCTTTCTAAACTACAATAAAGCGTACCTTTCTAAACTACAATATAGCGTACCTTTCTAAACTACAATAAAGCGTATACCTTTCTAAACTACAATATAGCGTACCTTTCTAAACTACAATATAGCGTATACCTTTCTAAACTACAATAAAGCGTACCTTTCTAAACTACAATATAGCGTACCTTTCTAAACTACAATATAGCGTACCTTTCTAAACTACAATATAGCGTACCTTTCTAAACTACAATATAGCGTACCTTTCTAAACTACAATATAGCGTACCTTTCTAAACTACAATATAGCGTACCTTTCTAAACTACAATATAGCGTACCTTTCTAAACTACAATATAGCGTACCTTTCTAAACTACAATATAGCGTACCTTTCTAAACTACAATATAGCGTATACCTTTCTAAACTACAATATAGCGTACCTTTCTAAACTACAATATAGCGTACCTTTCTAAACTACAATATAGCGTATACCTTTCTAAACTACAATATAGCGTACCTTTCTAAACTACAATATAGCGTACCTTTCTAAACTACAATATAGCGTACCTTTCTAAACTACAATATAGCGTACCTTTCTAAACTACAATATAGCGTACCTTTCTAAACTACAATATAGCGTACCTTTCTAAACTACAATATAGCGTACCTTTCTAAACTACAATATAGCGTACCTTTCTAAACTACAATATAGCGTACCTTTCTAAACTACAATATAGCGTACCTTTCTAAACTACAATATAGCGTACCTTTCTAAACTACAATATAGCGTACCTTTCTAAACTACAATATAGCGTATACCTTTCTAAACTACAATATAGCGTACCTTTCTAAACTACAATATAGCGTACCTTTCTAAACTACAATATAGCGTATACCTTTCTAAACTACAATATAGCGTACCTTTCTAAACTACAATATAGCGTACCTTTCTAAACTACAATATAGCGTACCTTTCTAAACTACAATATAGCGTACCTTTCTAAACTACAATATAGCGTATACCTTTCTAAACTACAATATAGCGTACCTTTCTAAACTACAATATAGCGTACCTTTCTAAACTACAATATAGCGTATACCTGTCTAAACTACAATATAGCGTATACCTTTCTAAACTACAATATAGCGTATACCTTTCTAAACTACAATATAGCGTACCTTTCTAAACTACAATATAGCGTACCTTTCTAAACTACAATATAGCGTACCTTTCTAAACTACAATATAGCATACCTTTCTAAACTACAATATAGCGTACCTTTCTAAACTACAATATAGCGTACCTTTCTAAACTACAATATAGCGTACCTTTCTAAACTACAATATAGTGTACCTTTCTAAACTACAATATAGCGTACCTTTCTAAACTACAATATAGCGTATACCTTTCTAAACTACAATATAGCATACCTTTCTAAACTACAATATAGCGTACCTTTCTAAACTACAATATAGCGTACCTTTCTAAACTACAATATAGCGTACCTTTCTAAACTACAATATAGCGTACCTTTCTAAACTACAATATAGCGTACCTTTCTAAACTACAATATAGTATACCTTTCTAAACTACAATATAGCGTACCTTTCTAAACTACAATATAGCGTATACCTTTCTAAACTACAATATAGTATACCTTTCTAAACTACAATATAGCGTACCTTTCTAAACTACAATATAGTATACCTTTCTAAACTACAATATAGCGTACCTTTCTAAACTACAATATAGCGTACCTTTCTAAACTACAATATAGCGTACCTTTCTAAACTACAATATAGCGTACCTTTCTAAACTACAATATAGCGTATACCTTTCTAAACTACAATATAGCGTATACCTTTCTAAACTACAATATAGCGTACCTTTCTAAACTACAATATAGCGTACCTTTCTAAACTACAATATAGCATACCTTTCTAAACTACAATATAGCGTACCTTTCTAAACTACAATATAGCGTACCTTTCTAAACTACAATATAGCGTACCTTTCTAAACTACAATATAGCGTACCTTTCTAAACTACAATATAGCGTATACCTTTCTAAACTACAATATAGCGTATACCTTTCTAAACTACAATATAGCGTACCTTTCTAAACTACAATATAGTGTACCTTTCTAAACTACAATATAGCGTACCTTTCTAAACTACAATATAGCGTACCTTTCTAAACTACAATATAGCGTACCTTTCTAAACTACAATATAGCGTACCTTTCTAAACTACAATATAGCGTACCTTTCTAAACTACAATATAGCGTACCTTTCTAAACTACAATATAGCGTACCTTTCTAAACTACAATATAGCGTACCTTTCTAAACTACAATATAGCGTACCTTTCTAAACTACAATATAGCGTATACCTTTCTAAACTACAATATAGCGTATACCTTTCTAAACTACAATATAGCGTATACCTTTCTAAACTACAATATAGCGTACCTTTCTAAACTACAATATAGCGTATACCTTTCTAAACTACAATATAGCGTATACCTTTCTAAACTACAATATAGCGTACCTTTCTAAACTACAATATAGCGTATACCTTTCTAAACTACAATATAGCGTATACCTTTCTAAACTACAATATAGCGTATACCTTTCTAAACTACAATATAGCGTACCTTTCTAAACTACAATATAGCGTACCTTTCTAAACTACAATATAGCGTATACCTTTCTAAACTACAATATAGCGTACCTTTCTAAACTACAATATAGCGTATACCTTTCTAAACTACAATATAGCGTACCTTTCTAAACTACAATATAGCGTACCTTTCTAAACTACAATATAGCGTACCTTTCTAAACTACAATATAGCGTACCTTTCTAAACTACAATATAGCGTATACCTTTCTAAACTACAATATAGCGTACCTTTCTAAACTACAATATAGCGTATACCTTTCTAAACTACAATATAGCGTATACCTTTCTAAACTACAATATAGCGTACCTTTCTAAACTACAATATAGCGTATACCTTTCTAAACTACAATATAGCGTACCTTTCTAAACTACAATATAGCGTATACCTTTCTAAACTACAATATAGCGTACCTTTCTAAACTACAATATAGCGTACCTTTCTAAACTACAATATAGCGTACCTTTCTAAACTACAATATAGCGTATACCTTTCTAAACTACAATATAGCGTACCTTTCTAAACTACAATATAGCGTATACCTTTCTAAACTACAATATAGCGTACCTTTCTAAACTACAATATAGCGTATACCTTTCTAAACTACAATATAGTATACCTTTCTAAACTACAATATAGCGTACCTTTCTAAACTACAATATAGCATACCTTTCTAAACTACAATATAGCGTACCTTTCTAAACTACAATATAGCGTACCTTTCTAAACTACAATATAGCGTACCTTTCTAAACTACAATATAGCGTACCTTTCTAAACTACAATATAGCGTACCTTTCTAAACTACAATATAGCGTACCTTTCTAAACTGCAATATAGCGTACCTTTCTAAACTGCAATATAGCGTACCTTTCTAAACTACATGACTATGTGCTGCCATGCCTATGAGAACATTTTCCAAAGTCACGCCCAGTTAGCAAACCTGGGGTGCATCTCTCCACTCCATAGTTGCTAACTACGTTAGCGACTTTGTTGTTTGCGATGCAATTTCCCATTGACAACTAGCCAAGTTGCTAACTGACTAACAACTGCACTTTTAAGAAACGCACCCCAGAATTGATTCAAGTTTATTGCATTGGTGACGTGTGATATGATTTATGTTAGTTACCATGAAAATGGTTGTAGGTTTGAATCCCATCCTAATCCATTTTTAATGGCTGGAGCGCTTTTGGAGCGCTTTTGGTCAATTCACCTAACTCCAAATTGCTCCTTGGACTGTAACCAGCACTCTGTACCTACTAAATAATTGCAAGTTGCTTCGGATAAATGCATCTGCAAGCTAAATGTAAAAAACAAAGCTGTTAAGGAAGTGATTTGTGAGGAGACATGCCACTGGGGCCTCCAGAGTAGATTGGTTACATACCGCCATTCCGACATTGACTTTTTATTGCAAAAAACATTTTTCCAGCTTGCAGGAACTGTTTTCAGACCCTACCTGTAACGGAACATGACAAAATTAGACACTAAATTAT
>NC_085861.1:5334348-5341848 GCF_034702125.1 Engraulis encrasicolus | reverse complement strand
GGCTATGATTTGAGGACAGCTGACCTTGCCCTTGATACATGCTAAGAATGATACCACCAGACTCAAAGAATGTCTGGAAGAACTTGAGACACATAAAACTCAATTATTTATCTAAGAGAGATGTTAAATAATCATGTTTTGAAAAAAAAAATGCTAGCTGGTGTGTCTGCACAAAGATTTTTAGATTTACTACAAAACAAAAAGAGATGTCCATAATCTCTTCTGAAGGGCTTACTAGAAACAAAATAAAAGAGTAATTTTGAGCTTGGCTTTTTCAGATTTTGAGGTTTTGCATTTTGAAATTTAATGCATATTTAATTAGATATAGTCCAATTACCATATTAAAACACAACATTTCAGAAAACTTGCAATACATTTTTTTCTCACAAATATGTGAGTAATCACCGGATTAAGTTTCATGGTGATATCGGCAAGCTAAATTTTTTGGCCTATTCACCTGGAGTGTCTCTTGACCCTTATAATAAGCCTATGGCAGCCATGTTGAAAAAACTCATTTCCCAAAGTCAGATTTTACTAGATTTTTAGTATGTCATTTAGCAGGTCCAATAGTAATAGAATCCATAAAAAAACCTTTTGTATCATTTTTTTTGGGGTTAAACCCTAAATGTACTCGCCTACTACACGTGTGGCCAGATCTTGATCTAAAGGAAAACTGTTATGAGAAAACATTTGGTAAGGCAAAAAAATCTTGAAATACTGATAATGTTTAATTAATGTAACATTTTTAATATATTAATTCATCGTTAATTAGTATTGTGTTCATGTACGTAAGAGGAGTAAGACGAGATACCTGTATTAGATCCTTGTACTTCCTATTGTAGATTGAAACCACATTACTGTACGTCTCCTCTCTCCACAGCACGCCTGGAGCTACAGCCGTCTGAAATGCCTGGAAATCGCTCCAGGAAGCGGCTTGTTTCCATCAAACAGGAAGACAACTGACAAGATTCCTGCACCTCACCTGCGTACTCTCTGACAGATAACGGACGAATAGTAGAGAACACTGAAAACTATTGTTATTTCCCCTTCCTCAAGGAGCTCTCCTCCAATACACAGTATAAGTAACTCCAAAAGGAAAGAAGGCTCTATTGTTACAGAGGAATGAAAAAAAAACTAACAAAAAAACACATAAAACAAAGCCTTAAGGTGACATCTTAGGATGTGCTGTTCCTTCCTGCAGTGGTAAAAGGAAGCCACCACTCTAAGGAAAACAAAAACATGGGCCTTACATTCAACATTGCTTTCCAACACTCTGTACATAAGACCTGAGTTTTAAGACAACTCGGTTGAATACACTTTTTACTTATTTATTTTTATTTATTTTATTTTTAGGATAGCCCCTTGAGATGTGGCATCTTATTTTCGAAGGGGTCCAAATGACAATATATATAAAATGTACAAGTCCGACAAGGCGACAAAGATGTGTCCGTTTTTGAAGAGGGGTCCTGGGAGCTCCAGGCCAAAGACTCTGCCACCTTGTGGACACAGGAGGGAATTACAATTTAAAGAATGCGTTTCAGATGGACAGACAGACAGACAGACCGGCGGACCGACGGACGGACATACCCTCTTATAGAGATGCAAGGACGCATCTAAAAACAGGACTTGAATACTCACAATAAACACATGAACATACTCACACACTTGGTACAAATAATCTGCTCTGTAGTCATACAATGGATGGGTAGATAATTAGTTTCCTATCAGTGTATTAAGTTTCCCATATATTGGTACAGTCAAGTCAAGTCAAGTAGGTTTTATTGTCAATTTCTTTACATGCACTGGTCATACAAAGAATTTGAAATTTCATTTCTTGCTTTCCCATACAGACATAGACTAAATCTAGGTAAGGACATAGACAGTATAGACATAGACAGTACTTATACATGAACTTAAGACAGTATGGACATAGACAGTGCTCATACAGACATTTAAAGTGCATTTACATACATTGGCTACTGGCTGCCACAAATTGAACATTAAAAACAGGTCATGTCCATGTCCATGTCCAGAGTTATTGGCCACTACAAATTGCTTCAGGCTTTGTGTAAAACATTGTAAGGCAGTAAAGCCAACAGACGGCCCTGCTCTCCTCAATGTACAGTACTCTACTACATCACTGAACTCCCTGGCTATCGTTAGAAGAGTAGAGAACAAAATTGCATTACATTACATTACATTACATTGCATTGCATTTGGCAGACGCTTTATAACCAAAGCGACTTTCAAAAGAGGACATGTTCAAGCCAACATCACAAGCAAATACAAAGTGCACAGGAGATATACAGAACAACAAGTGCAGTTGCAGAGGGGTTATTTTTTTTGTGTTTTTTTTTTTTTTTTTTTTTAATTAAAGAGTAGATAACGAGTACACACACACAAACTAAACTAAACTAAACATCATGTCAGGAGTCTGCCCTGGGGCAAGGCCAGTTCAAGCATTAGTCTAGTAGATTCTCTCGAAAGAGGAAGGTCTTCAGTTGTTTCTTGAAGGCTGCAAGAGATGTGCTTAGTCTTGCTGTCTCTGGGAGACTGTTCCACCACTTGGGTACCACAACGGAGAACAATCTTGACTGGGAGTACCTAGAGCGACTGGATGGCAGAGCCAGACGGCTTGTGCTGGATGAGCGCAGATCTCTTCCAGTAACATAGGGCGTTAGTAGGTCCTTCAGATAAGCTGGGGCCGTTCCTGTGATGGTTTTGTAGGCAAGGGTCAATGCCTTGTGCTTGATCCGGGCGGCGATCGGTAACCAGTGCAACTCAATAAATAGAGGAGTAACATGGGTCCTTTTGGGTTGATTGAATATCAACCGTGCCGCCGCATTCTGGATCTTCTGCAGAGGTTTTAGCGCACAAGCAGGTAGGCCTGTCATGAGTGAGTTGCAGTAGTCAAGGCGGGACAGGACAGTTGCCTGCACCAGTCATTGTGTAGAATATTGTGTCAGCACAGGTCTGATATTCCGTACGTTGGACATCTGGAATCGACAGGTCCGGGTGACTGAGTTGATGTAGTTGGAGCATGACAGCTCATCATCAATCATGACGCCAAGGTTTTTGGCGACTTTGTTTGGGGTCACGATGGTGGAGCCTATCTTGAGGTTGATGTTGTGACTGAGCGACTCTTTAGCTGGGATCACCAGGAGCTCTGTGCACATTAATGCGCATTAATGCACAATACATTTATCTGACACTTTTGTCCATAGTGACTTAAAGCTATTTTCAGGGTATTGGTTACAGTCCAATGTGTGATTAGGTGCCTTGCTCAAGGGCACCTCAGCCATGGATGAAGGTGTAGGGAGGGAGGTCTGGTAAGGGTGGGATTCGAACCTGCAACCCTCTGGTCTTAAGGTCCACCTGGGTACCCCACACATGTATTACACGATGTTTCCCTCACATCCCTCCACAGCGCTGGCTCCTTTGCACATCATCAGTTTGATGTTTTGTCTTCTTCAATCAGTCCATCACATCACTTGTTAATCTGCTGTTCTATATTTCATCAGCTCCTCAGCCTCCGGTACTGTCTGCCAAGCAGTATTTCACGCTGTCTTTTCCCCTGTCTGTCTTCATGCAGTCTTTTCCCCTGTCTGTCTTCATGCAGTCTGTTACCCTGTCTGTCTTCATGCAGTCTGTTACCCTGTCTGTCTTCATGCAGTCTTTTACCCTGTCTGTCTTCATGCAGTCTGTTACCCTGTCTGTCTTCATGCAGTCTGTTACCCTGTCTGTCTTCATGCAGTCTGTTACCCTGTCTGTCTTCATGCAGTCTGTTACCCTGTCTGTCTTCATGCAGTCTGTTACCCTGTCTGTCTTCATGCAGTCTGTTACCCTGTCTGTCTTCATGCAGTCTGTTACCCTGTCTGTCTGTCTATCAGTACCTTCCACTACAGATGCAGAGACAGATACAGATACATGGATACACTTACACATGCGCACACACACACTGTAGGCAGATAGATGATACACTGATACACTTACATACTTACACACACGCGCATGCGCACGCACACATACAGTACACATGCACAAGCACACGCACGTACGAACGCACGCACACACACAGGCAGATTGATACAGTAACACACACACACATACACACACACACACACACACACTTGCATGCACAAACACACACACGCATACCCACCCACACACACACACATACTGTACACACACAAGCACATGCACATGCACACACACAGACACATGCACGCATGCACACACGCACGCACGTACACACACACATTTTCATTCTCTGTCTGGTGGTTGGTTTTCCCTCCATCACCTCTTGAGGGAGCAGTTATGGCCCCCGGGTAAAAAACTCCACATCAAGTGGATCTTCATCCTCAACTGTTCTTCTCCACACACACACACACACACACACGCGCACACGCACACACACACATACACAAGTGCGCTCGCACACACTCACACACACACACACACACACACACATACACGCACGCATGCACGCACACACACTCACACACAGTACACACACACCTCCCCCTCTTCTGTTCCTCTCCTCTGTTCCTCTCCTCTCCGCCTGTTCACCTCACTCCTCCTCCTACTGACTTCTTCTCTCTCATGCTCAACAGGACTCACCTTCCTCCCTCCCTTTCTTTCCCTCTCTCTCTCCCTTCATCCCCCCCCTTCTCTCTCTCCCTCTCTCTCTCTCCTACTTTCATTTGTTGTTGTTCGCTCATAATCACCTCCCTCTTTCACCCTCATCATTCTCCCTCCCTCCCTCTCTCTCTGTCTCTCCCTCCCTCCCTCTCTCTCCCTCTCTCTCTCTCTCTCTCTCTCTCTCTCTCTCTCTCTCTCTCATTCTCTCAGGACATTTCCAAAATATGATCCGTCTCCATCTCTCTCCGTGTCTTGTTTTTGTCTTCTCCTTCTCATTCAGCCCCCTCCATCTCCCTCCAACTCCCTCCATATCCCACGGCTCTCTTCTCTTCCCTTCTCCCAGGATGTTCAGCGCCCCTGCTCCTCCTCCCTCTCTCTCTCCTTCCCTTCATCCCTCCCTCCCTTCTCTCCCTTCTCTCTTTCTTTCTCTTCCTACCCCTCCCTTGAGAAGAGCTTGTTCTGGGTGCTCATTTTTGAAACATTTAGCTACATAACAGGACAGGGCCTGGTGGGATTTTTTTTCGGTGCCTTCAGCTGAACCTGCTCTGGGTGTTTTTTTAACCACCTCCTCCACCACTATGGTCTATTTCCCTCTATTAGAATGATGGTTGTTTTTCAAATGACACTTCCCCGGATATAATGAGGGTTCAGTGTGTGGAGTGGGGCTGACAGAGAGAGAGAGAGAGAGAGAAAGAGAGAAGAGGAGTCTTGGCTAAGCCAGGAGAGGTTGATGTGGCGTCAAGCAGGAAATAAAATAATAATAATAGAAAAAAACCCACTTCTTCGAGTCCACAGTCCCAAACTGTCAATTTGTGAAGAAGCTCTTGGTTTTACCTCTAGCTGGGGATTGCACACTGCAGTTAAAGGGTGTCTTTCCCACTGCAGTTAAAGGGTCTTTCCCACTGCAGCTAAAGGGCGTCTTTCCCACTGCAGTTAAAGGGCGTCTTTCCCACTGTTTCCCAGGTAGTGTGGCCTGCACTGCACCTGTGTTGTCAGGCTCAGACACCATGCAGGGTTGCCAGTTTGGACAGTTTCCCACCCAATTGGGCTGTTAAGAGCATCCAGCTGCGGGTTAAAAAAGAAAGACTAATGGGCGTGTTTTTCTACAGATTTTCTATAGGGAAGAACGAATAGAATAGAATAGAACAGAACAGAATGGAATAGAATAGAGTGGAATAGAATAGAATAGAATAGAATAGAATAGAATAGAATAGAATAGAATAGAATAGAACTGAATTTAATTCAAAGTGGATGGGATTTAGTGCCTTTTGGCATTTTTAAGCATTTATTTGGCTGGAAATCATCAGTAACATCTGGCAACCTTGACTTCAGGAGTTCTGATCTGGCAACGCTGGCTTCAGGAGTTCCTTGGAATGAGGAAGATGATGATGGTGAGGAGGATGAGGAGGAAGAGGAGAACCACCAACATGTGTGAGATGTTTCCAGTGCGGCTGGCTGGTTGCAGTCACTCATCTAGCAGAGACACCACCTGTGATGGCTACAGGGAAGCTGATAAAAGGGGGGGACAACGGGCTCATTCGTCCAGGGCCCATGGACGAGGGGTGGGGCAGAATTGGCTCCCTGTTACATTTTTTATAGTGTAGGTGTTGGAAGGATGGGTGTGGGGCGTGGGGTCTTTCAGATGACTTTGTCCCGGGCCCAACTAAAGCTGTCAGCGTCCCTGCATGGGCGGCTGAAGTCATGAGTTGGAAGATGATGTGCTGCTTAGACGAGGGGGAGATGGCAGGCCAGTGATGTGTGTGGATGTGGGGCCTATGTCATTAACACACGGGGTGTGAAGGAATTGCAATCAGACCTTATTTACTCCCAGTCTGACATGTAGTATACCTTATTTACTCCCAGTCTGATATGTAGTATACCTTATTTACTCCCAGTCTGATATGTAGTATACCTTATTTACTCCCAGTCTGATATGTAGTATACCTTATTTACTCCCAGTCTGACATGTAGTGTAGTATACCTTATTTACTCCCAGTCTGACATGTAGTGTAGTATACCTTATTTACTCCCAGTCTGACATGTAGTGTAGTATACCTTATTTACCTTATTTACTCCCAGTCTGACATGTAGAATGCCTTATTTACCTTATTTACTCCCAGTCTGACATGTAGTATTGTATACCTTATTTACTCCCAGTCTGACATGTAGTATACCTCGGCCACCACACAATGCACCTGGCATCCATCGCCGCCCGTTACGATGGTGAAATGTGTCGGTGCTTCTGCCGTCCGCTACGGTGGTGAAATGTGTCGGTGCTTCTGCCGTCCGCTACGGTGGTGAAATGTGTCGGTGCTTCTGCTTCCTGTTACGGTGGTGAAATGTGTGTCGGTGCCTCAGCTGCACGTTACGGTGGTGAAATGTGTCGGTGCTTCTGCCGTCCGCTACGGTGGTGAAATGTGTCGGTGCTTCCACTGCTGCAACTGGCCCGGGACCGTCCCGTATCATTTGGCCGGCAGCCACACCCAGCCTTGTTGAACACAGCAACTGTAGCAAGCAGTGTTCATGTAACACATACAGTGTGGTCCTGTCACTTGCTTTTAGTGTTATATTGTATCTGGTTGAGTGTTGCATTAACACTTTGAAGCTATACTATGTGCTCTAAGAATGTATTAAATTCAACTCCCCAAGTGTTAATTCACCCAAAGAGTTGAATTAAGTCCGACCAAGTGGTGGTGGTAATAGGGGTCATGATGTGGAGTTCAATCTGACCAAACTGTGGAGACATGGAGGTGGTGGTGGTGGTGAAGGTGGTGATGGTGTTGGTAATGGTGGTAGTAGTGGTGGTGGTGGTGGTGATGGTGGTGGTGGTGATGGTGTTGGTAATGGTGTTGGTGTTGG
>NC_085861.1:5319348-5326848 GCF_034702125.1 Engraulis encrasicolus | reverse complement strand
AGTAGGGAGGAGAGGAGGAGGAAGAGGAGGAGGAAGAGAGAGGGATGTCGTAGGGAGGAGAGGAGGAGGAAGAGGAAGAGGAAGAGGAGGGAGAGAGAGGGATGTTGTAGGGAGGAGAGGTGGAGGAAGAGAGAGGGATGTAGTAGGGAGGAGAGGAGGAGGAAGAGAGAGGTATCTAGTAGGGAGGAGAGGAGGAGGAGGAGGAGGAGGAAGAGAGAGGGATGTCGTAGGGAGGAGAGGTGGAGGAGGAAGAGAGAGGGATGTAGTAGTGGAGGAGAGGAGGAGGAAGAGAGAGGTATCTAGTAGGGAGGAGAGGAGGAGGAGGAGGAGGAGGAAGAGAGAGGGATGTCGTAGGGAGGAGAGGAGGAAGAGAGAGGGATCAGACAGGCGGGGGAGGGACGAACAGGTGGTGTGTGTGTGAGAGTGCGTGTGTGTGTGTGTGCGTGTGTGTGTGTGTGTGTGTGTGTGTTTGTGTGTGTGTGTGTGTGCGCGTGTGTGTGTGTGTGTGTGCGTGTGTGTGTGTGCGTGTGCGTGTGCGTGCGTGCATGTGTGTGTGTAAGGGTGCCAATGCCCCTATTTAACCTCTGTTGCAATATGCTCCACACCCCCCTGGAGACCTCCCCATGCACATCTGATTCAGTTTATTGCCCCCCCTCTCTCTCTCTCTCTCTCTGGGCCCGAGACAACTGTCCCCTTTGTCCTCCCCTGTCGGCACCCCCTGGGTGGTGATGTGCAGGGTAGTGCCATGTGTTGTGTTGCAGCTAGTGCCATGTCATGCCATGCTGTGCCACACAGTGCTGTGTTGTGTTGCAGCTAGTGCCATGTCATGCCATGCTGTGCCACACAGTGCTGTGTTGCAGCTAATGCCATGTCATGCCATGCTGTGCCACACAGTGCTGTGTTGTGTTGCAGCTAGTGCCATGTCATGCCATGCTGTGCCACACAGTGCTGTGTTGTGTTGCAGTTACAGTACTGCCATGTCATGCCATGCTGTGCCACACAGTGCTGTGTTGCAGCTAGTGCCATGTCATGCCATGCTGTGCCACACAGTGTTGTGTTGTGTTGTGTTGTGTTGTGCTAGTGCCATGTCATGCCATGCTGTGCCACACAGTGTTTGCAGCTAGTGCCATGTCATGCCATGCTGTGCCACGCAGTGTTGTGTTGTGTTGTGCTAGTGCCATGTCATGCCATGCTGTGCCACACAGTGTTTTGTTGTGTTGCAGATACAGTAGTGCCATGTCATGCCATGCTGTGCCACGCAGTGTTGTGTTGCAGCTAGTGCCATGTCATGCCATGCTGTGCCACGCAGTGTTGTGTTGTGTTGCAGATACAGTAGTGCCATGTCATGCCATGCTGTGCCACGCAGTGTTGTGTTGTGTTGCAGATACAGTAGTGCCATGTCATGCCATGCTGTGCCACACAGTGTTTTGTTGTGTTGCAGATACAGTAGTGCCATGTCATGCCATGCTGTGCCACGCAGTGTTGTGTTGTGTTGCAGCTAGTGCCATGTCATGCCATGTTGTGTTGTGTTGCAGCTAGTGCCATGTCATGCCATGCTGTGCCACGCAGTGTTGTGTTGTGTTGCAGATACAGTAGTGCCATGTCATGCCATGCTGTGCCACGCAGTGTTGTGTTGCAGCTAGTGCCATGTCATGCCATGCTGTGCCACACAGTGCTGTGTTGCAGCTAGTGCCATGTCATGCCATGCTGTGCCACACAGTGTTGTGTTGTGTTGTGTTGTGCTAGTGCCATGTCATGCCATGCTGTGCCACACAGTGTTGTGTTGTGTTGCAGCTAGTGCCATGTCATGCCATGCTGTGCCACGCAGTGTTGTGTTGCAGCTAGTGCCATGTCATGCCATGCTGTGCCACGCAGTGTTGTGTTGTGTTGTGCTAGTGCCATGTCATGCCATGCTGTGCCACACAGTGTTGTGTTGTGTTGCAGCTAGTGCCATGTCATGCCATGCTGTGCCACACAGTGTTGTGTTGTGTTGCAGCTAGTGCCATGTCATGCCATGCTGTGCCACACAGTGCTGTGTTGTGTTGCAGCTAGTGCCATGTCATGCCATGCTGTGCCACACAGTGCTGTGTTGCAGCTAGTGCCCAGTAGGCCTGTGCAGTAATCGTTCCCTGGATATTATATTGCACAGGCTTTTCAATCACTGCATGTCATGTGACATGTCTGCATGCACAAAGTCAGGATATAAACTCCTATCCTAGCCCAGACCTACTGCAGGTGTCTTTTTTACATTTTTATTCTTTCCGACTTCTTACATTGGCTTAAACTTTTATCTAACACTGTGCGGTCCGGTTCTCCATTCTGATTGGCTGATAGCTGTGGTTAATCGAGCGTAAACCTACACCTTCCACCTAAAGATTCTATGCGCGTCCAAGTTAGACCAAGCGCATCTACGTCTTCAATGAGAATATTTTGCAGTTGGGGTAGTCTGCAAGAAGAGCACATCTTTGCAGCATCTGTGGTTGGGGTATCAGTGTGATTGCAAAGACATTTCATTCCTGCGGTGTTCATCGCCTCCTTGTCGAGTTTTCTGTAGCGAGTGTGTGTCTGGCAGCGCGACGCATGCACGCATGCCGAGTAACGTTGCCGGGGTAACCACATTCACTTCCTCAACCGCAATGGATCGAATTAATTGTTATTAAAGCGTTTTTAAAGAAATTTGGTCAGCTATTAAGTGTAACAGTGTTAGATAAGCAATAAGTCACTTGAGTCCGTGGGTTGTGCTCAATCGATAACGGGCAAGGGGACGTTTACAGCACTCCGCTTCACGTCGTGCCCCACTCCGCTTCACGTCGTGCCCCACTCCCCTCACGTCGTGCCCCACTCCCCTCACGTCGTGCCCCACTCCCCTCACGTCGTGCCCCACTCCCCTCGCGTCGTGCCCCACTCCCCTCGCGTCGTGCCCCACTCCGCTTCACGTCGTGCCCCACTCCGCTTCACGTCGTGCCCCACTCCCCTGCCAGTTATCAATTGAGCACAACCAACGGCCTCTCGTGGATTATTGCTTAATTCCAAACCTCTCACATAAATTTTCTCTCTCTCTCTCTCTCTCTCTCTCTCTCTCTCTCTCTCTCTCTCTCTCTCTCTCTCTCTCTCTCTCTCTCTCTCTCTCTCTCTCTCTCTCTCTCATTTGCTTGCTCTCTCTCTCTCTCACTTTCTCTCTCACACACTCTCTCTCTCTCTCTCTCTCTCTCTCTCTCTCTCTCTCTCTCTCTCTCTCTATCTCTATCTCTCATACACACACAATCTCCCCCTCAGTTTCCTTCTCTGTTTCTCATTCTCTCTCTCTGTCTTCCCTCTCTCTCCCTCTCTCTCTCTCCCCCTATCTCTTCTCTCTCTCTGTCTCTCTTCACTCTGTTTGCCTCTCTTGTCTTGTTTGTCCATCTGTGATTCTCTCTCCTTTTCTCTCTCTTTATCTATCTGTCTGCCTCTCTGCCTCTCTCTCTGTCTCTGTCTCTCTCTCTCTCTCTCTCTCTCTCTCTCTCTCTCTCTCTCTCTCTCTCTCTCTCTCTCTCTCTCTCTCTCTCTGTCTGTCTCTCTGTCTGTCTCTCTCTCTCTCTCTCTCTCTCTCTCTCTCTCTCTCCTCTCTCGTCCCCTATCTCACTTGCTGCTACAATCTCTGTTCTCGTGTTGTGTGAGGCAGGGCCCTCACCTGTGTGTGTGTGTGTGTGTGTGTGTGTGTGTGTGTGTGTGTGTGTGTGTGTGTGTGTGTGTGTGTGTGTGTGTGTGTGTGTGTGTGTGTGTGTGTGTGTGTTTGTTGGCGGGGCAACAGAGTGTAACGATGTATATTCCGCATTCCGCAACACTCCTGTCGGTGTTCAAAAACAATCAGGTGGGCGCAGGAGGAAAACAAGCAGGAGAAAATGAACTGGCTACACACACACACACACACACACACACACACACACACACACACACACACACACACACACACACACACACACACACACACACACACAACAGGAGAAAATGAACTGGCTCTGCTCGAGCAGCAGAAAATTTGTCACTGCCAGCAGACGTGGCCAACGCCGTGGATCGCACGCGGGGTGAGAGGAATGCTGATCTCCTTCTCTTCCTCCTCCTCTCCTCCGCTCCCCATCCCTCCTCTCCTCCTCTCCTCCTCTCCCCATCCCTCCTCTCCTCCTCCCCTCCTCTCCTCCTCTCCTCCTCTCCCTATCCCTCCTCTTCTCCTCTCCCCATCCCTCCTCTCCTCCTCCCCTCCCCATCCTCTATTCCTCCTCTCCTCCTCCCCCATCCCTCCTCTCCTCCTCTCCTCCGCTCCCCATCCCTCCTCTCCTCCTCTCCTCCTCTCCCCATCCCTCTTCTCCTCCGCTCCCCATCCCTCCTCTCCTCCTCTCCTCCTCTCCTCCGCTCCCTATCCTCCTCTCCTCCGCTCCCTATCCCTCCTCTCCTCCTCTCCCTATCCCTCCTCTCCTCCTTTCCTCCGCTCCCCATCCCTCCTCTCCTCCACTCCCCATCCCTCCTCTCCTCCTCCGCTCCTCTCCCCATCCCTCCTCTCCTCCGCTCCCCATCCCTCCTCTCCTCCTCTCCTCCTCCGCTCCCTATCCTCTATTGCTCTCTTCCTCCACTCCCTATCCCTCCTTTTCTCCTCCTCCCCTCCTCTCCCTATCCCTCCTCTCCTCCTCTCCCTATCCCTCCTCTCCTCCTCTCCCTATTCCTCCTCTCCTCCTCCACTCCCATCCCTCCTCTTCTCCTCTTCTCCTATTCCTCCTCCTCTGTTCCTCATCCCCCCTGCACCACTCCTCTCCTCCTCTTCTCCTCATCCCTCCTCCTCCACTACTCCTCCTCTACTACTCCTCCTTTTCTTCTTTTCCTCCCCCATGTACCACGTCTCCCCCTCACCTCTTAACCCCATCCCTCCTCCTCTTCTCCGCCACTTCCCATCCTTCCTTCT
This sequence comes from Engraulis encrasicolus, assembly GCF_034702125.1. NCBI lineage: Eukaryota > Metazoa > Chordata > Actinopteri > Clupeiformes > Engraulidae > Engraulis > Engraulis encrasicolus. The sequence continues at coordinate 5,321,915 of NC_085861.1, read as the reverse complement.
CTTCAGTTTTGTTCCTCCTCTTCTCCTCATCCCTCCCTCTCTCCTCTTCTCCTTTCTTACTTCTTTGCCCTTTTTTCTTGTCTCTCTCTATACCTTTCCTTCTCTCTCTCTCTCTCTCTCTCTCTCTCTCTCTCTCTCTCTCTCTCTCTCTCTCTCTCTCTCTCTCTCTCTCTCTCTCTCTCTCTCTCTCTCTTGTTGTTTCCTTGTTCCGTGTATTCCCTGTATAGTGCAGTTGCATCTCAACTCAGCGCTGAGGGAATTGTAATCATGGGAGAGGATGTTAACAGGAGAGCTAGCATTAGCAGCAGTGGTGCTTGCTTGCACTGATGGAAACATCTCCAGTGTTGCTTTAGACAAGATTTTACTCTGGCGAAAAGTAAACATTGCTAGGTTTGAATGTCCTAATGTCGATTGGCTGGATACTCTTGCAAATAATTTATTTTAGAAGCTGTTTTCACGTATATGGATCTTTTTGAAAAACGTTTGTTTTTGAGCTTCTGTTTACATGTAAACAGAGTTTTAAAATCTGAATATCAAAAATCCGGCTTTAAAAATATCCCATTTAGGGGGCTAAAATGCACCTGCTACAATGGAGTTTATATATATATTTTTTAAAGTAAAATTTTATTGAATGAAAGTTTTGTAATACAGGGTATATACATTGTGACACATCCTTCTTTTTTCTTCTTTTTCAAACAAGGAAGGAGTTTATATTTTAATCCACATGTTGCATTTATACGTAAAAAATATCTGAAATAATGGATACGTGTGAACAGCAACTTGTGTACCAAAAACACAGACTCATGTCTTGCACTTCGTGGACATGGGATTGATACTTCTCATTGACTTACTCCAATGTTTGTCCACAATTCACTTTTACATACATCTTCTCATATGGACAACATGTAGATTGACGAATCAATGGAAGAAATGTAAAATAGCCTAGATTTTCAAGATATTTCTGTTTCTTTGTTGGGACTTAGCTGTGTCCTCTTTGTTTCCAAGTCTTGCCCTTGGTAATGGTACCCATGGTAACGGTTGTTTGAACCAAAAGCACCACTACTGTAGTACAGTATGGACTGTCATTCACTATCTAGGGGCTTGGGGGCCCCAAGCGGCTGCCTGCCTTGCCTGGTGGTAAGATGCACCTCTGCCGACACACTTAAGTGAAAGCCCACCTGGGAAACTCTAGTTGTCATTTTGACACAGCACTTTACCACACACAACATTTATGCCTCACTCATACAAGGGGTCAGCCCTCAATGGTGCCCCAAGGGAGCTGTGCGGCAGGACAGTAGCATGCTCAGGGCGCCTCAGTCATGGAGAACATGGGGTACAAATTGCATTTATGCCTCACTCATCCATGGGGGCAGCCCCAAACGACGCCCAAAGAGAGCTGTGCGGCAGGGTGGTACCATGTGCAGGGTGGTACCATGTTCAGGGTGGTACCATGTTCAGGGTGCTTCAGTCACTGAGAAGAACCTCGGGAGAGTGGGTCGGGACTCGAACAGGCAACCCTTGAGTAACAAACCTGACGGGGTCCGCTCATTTTTCCGACGCACCATTGGTCCGATGCGTCAATGTTCCGAACATTTCCCATTGATCCTACAGCACTTAGTCTCAGATAACTTTTTACCAATTAAATGAAACCCTTTGTCCCGACAGTCCAATGTTCCGACCAGTGGTCATGCTGCCGTCTGTGACAGGTTAGGTTTAGGGAAAGTTTTGGTCAAGGCACAAATTTAAAACTCAGAAACATTGCAATAGCCTACTGACAGGTTAGGGTTAGGAATGGTTTTGGGTAGGGCACAATTGTAAAACTTGGCAACATTGCATTAATGACAGGTTATGTTTAGGGGTGGTTTTGGTAAGGGCACAGCAAGACCGACTCAGGCGGCATCTATGTGCTCGTCGCAGCGCATGCAGCTGAAGTCTACTTGGCACCGGGAAAAGCAGGACATACGACCTGGGATGACGATATTTCGAGATAGTGGGCTGTAGGATTAATGGGAAATTTTCGGAATATTGACGAATCGGACCAAAGGGGTGTCGGAAAAATGACATGCTACCAATCCTGTTCAATAAAGACGCTTTTGCACTAACTATACCTGTATATATGTAACTTTACCTGAAGAAGGTCGGATGACCGAAACGTTGTATTAAAGTTTGTTGGTGGAATGGACAGTGTGCGGGATCTCTTTTCACTTGATGCTACCAATCCTGACACCCCTAATTGCTTACCCATGACTGGCTCTTGATGGACCAGTGTTGGCTTTGAAAGAATGTTCAACTACTCTCCTTTGGAATCTGGGTCAGAGCACAAAGTGTTGTCATGTAAAATCTGTCTTTTCAGCTCCTCATGTAAACACAAGCTCATCTGGTGCTGCATTAACTATACTCCTGTGAGGAGAAGCGGACGCAGAGGTGTGTGTGTGTGTGTGCGTGTGTGCGTGTGTGTGTGTGTGTGTGTGTGTGTGTGTGTGTGTGTGTGTGTGTGTGTGCTCCTGTGTGTGTGCTCCTGTGTGTGTGTGTGTGTGTGTGTGTGTGTGTGTGTGTGTGTGTGTGTG
>NC_085861.1:5289348-5301848 GCF_034702125.1 Engraulis encrasicolus | reverse complement strand
CTCCCCCATCCTCCTCCATGACTGAGGTACCCTGAGCATGGTACCGTCCCACCGCCCTGCTCCCCATGGGGCGCCACTGAGGCAAAAATGCAATTTCGTTGTGTGCAGTGCTCACTTGTGTGCTGTGGAGTGCTGTGTCACAATGGCAATGGGAGTTGGAGTTTCCCAATGGACTTCGATTTTCACTTTCTTTCATATACAGTACACTAGTAATACATTAGGAAGTGTTTTTATGAAAGATGCTCTGCTAACTCAAAAGGCCGCAGTATATTCATAAAAGTGTTGGGTGCTCTTGGATGAAGACAGGCGTAAAAAGGGTTCATCCAGGCAACTCCATGAAGTGAACAAGGATTGTACAGGAAGATGTTAATTCCTGCTTGGCATTGCTGCCTGTCGCACCTCCTCCGGTGCCCATGGGTCAGCTGCAGGATCGTCAGTCAGGAACCACCGCTTCATCAACGTTTCGCTCCTTTAATCCTGAAACGTTTGGCGTTTGGCGTGTGGCGGAGCAGCGACAGGGACGTCTCCCTGTCACCCCCTGCAGCTGATAGGTGTTGTTCCCTGCAACTGTTGTCTGGGGGTTAGGTGTTATTCCCCCAGGTTCTGTCCTTCCTCCGCAGCCAGAGCCAAAACCTCCCTTTCTCCGCCTCCTCTGCCAGTTCCTTTGTTGCCTTCCTTAGCCTTCCTCCGTTGACTCCCACGTCCTTCAAGAGGCGTATGGTTGACAACCCCATGAAGCCTCGGCATCCGACCTCCACTGGGTAGATGGTAGTCTTCCAGCCCGCCTCCCGGCACTCAGCAGCCAGCTCGGAGTACTTGGCCTTCTTTCGCTCAAAGGCAGCCTCAATCCCTTCCTTCATTGGCACAGTGAGCTCTATGAGGGATACCGCTCTAACATTTGCAGACCACGCCACTATGTCTGGTCGGAGAGATGTGGTGGTAATCTCTGTGGGAAACTGAAGCTTCTTGCCCAGGTCAACCTTCATGCTCCACTCCTGGCCAGGTGTGAAGGGCCTCGCGGTTTCTCTTTGCCTGATGCTTCTGATCCCTCCTTCCTTGACAAAGGTGGTGGGTTGCTCTGCCGGCGATGGTGTTCTGCTTCCCTGTCTGCACTCCTCCAGCACTTTGGCTAGCTTTCTCAAGACCTGGTCATGGCGCCATCTATAGCGGCCCTGAGAGAGGGCGACTTTCAGAGCGAACAAAGAGTAAAGAAGTTTAAAACAGCCTTTATTAACTTTTTGCTATTATCATGATTTGAAAAGGCCAATATTATGTGGCAGGTCAGGAATTCATCAAGGCCTAACCCTCATGGTTACTACTTAGTGTTGCCCAGGGGTGAAAGTAGTTTTCATGGCTCACCGGTGCTACCGGGTGCTGTTTTTCAAGGGTATTCTTCCTAGCAACCGCCCTTCCAATGCCAACATCAGATCACATTCAAGTGTGTTTAAATATAATGTGCTGTTTTATGTCAAACTTTAAACGGTGACTTTATAAAGTATTGCAGCATGGTAAGACCTGAAATGAAATGGAAAGAGTGTAGTAAGGAGATGATAATATTCAAAAAAAGACAGCTGAGCACAAGAATAATATGCAGATACCATTCACACAGACGCTGTGTCCAGTGTGTGTGTGTGGGTTTCCTGGTTGTGTCCAGTGTGGGTGGGTGGGTTTCCTGGTTGTGTCCAGTGTGGGTGGGTGGGTGTCCTGGTTTGTCTGGGTGTCCAAAACAATTCTGCCCTCCATAGGGGCCCCAACTGTCACACCAGTCACGATAAACATACAAAAAAGTAGTTCTGATCTTCATTTGTCACTTATGCAAAGTAATCAGATACTGTATACGAGACAAAACACTAAAATATCACTCTTGCTCCTTCCATGCCAATTGGTGACGCGTTTGAAGAATGCCTTTGTCGGTTTCCCTGCGTACATTTGGTTCATTAACCCGCCCAGTGGAGACAAGTCATATGAAATGGCGAATGTAAATCCCCCCCACCCCCCGAACATAAGTCAGATGTAACACCCCCCCCCCCCCCCCACCACAACCCAGATGTAACCCCCCCGCACCCCCCCCCCCCAAAAAAAGAAGAACAAAAGTCAGATGGAATGGCCAATGATGTATTTTCCCCCCAAAGAGCTTATTTATTCATTTGTTTCGTTTCTTTATTTCTTTATTTCTTTATTTCTATATTTGCTGCTGTTCTTTCATCTATCAGAGGATTAATTTGCTGGGAAAATAATGATGTGGTCGCCCACTATGATGGAGAGAGAGAGAGAGAGAGAGAGAGAGACAGAGAGAGAGAGAGAGAGAGACAGAGAGAGAGAGAGAGAGAGAGAAACACAGAGAGAGAGAGAGAGAAAGAGATGGGAATTTCTGATCCCCCCTGTTTTCAAAAGCTCCATTTCACCAGCCGACGCCAGGCCTAATGAATATCCTCAGGGGTGGGGATGGTGGCAGTGGTGATGGTGGTGGTGATGGGGATGGCGGTGGTAGTGGGGATGGTGTTAGGGATTCGACACACATTTGCACACAAATCTGCACAGCACACACATACAGTAAATAGACATGCAGATCCACAATAACAGTTATTAACTGCACATACATACACACATACAGTATACACATGCACAACCCACCACAACCCACCAACCCACCAACAAATAATAATAATTACACACACACACACACACACACACACACACACACACACACACACACACACACACACACACACACACACACACACACACACACACACACACACATTTATTTTCAGAAATGTAACAATATATATATACTAGAGATGCACCGGATCCTGATTTTTAGGATCCTGCCGGATACCGGATCCACTGCTTAAGATCCTGCCGGATCCGGAACCGGATACCGGATCCTATGAAAGAGTTGAAACACATAGCCTACTCACAATCATGGGCCCTTTTCATCACGTTGGCTCAAACTATTTTGACTGAAAAGCCTCGGCTACCGGATCCTGAATCCTGGAACCGGATCCGGATCCTGTGAAAAACCCTATTATCCTGCCGGATCCGGAACCGGATTTTGGATCCGGTGCATCTCTAATATATACATTGTTACATTGAGATATACGTATATATTGTTACATTTCTGAAAATAGGGGCCCACAAGGGTGTGGGGCACACCGGGAAATGCTTGCTATGCCAGATGGCCAGTCCAGCCCTGCCTGTCTTCAAACTGCACACACATTACCTTGAGCTCCTGAAGGGTAATCTCAGCCCCAGCACCTGCTTATCTAATAGACATTTGCATTGCATATAAGCAAACCAAAACATCTGCCTCAGTTGAACAGCTCTGTACAGCATTTACAGCATTCCACAGCATCTCTCTTCCCACCTCTCTCCCTCTCCTTCTCTCTCTCTCTCTCGCTCACTCTCACACACACACACAGGCAGGCAGGCATGCACGCACGCACGCACACACACAAACACACTCTCTCTCTCTCTCTCTCTCTCTCTCTCTCTCTCTCTCTCTCTATCTCTCTCTCTCACACACACACACACACACACACACACACACACACACACACACACACACCTGTACACATACACACACTCTCTCTCTCTCACACACACACACACACACACACACACACACACACACACACACACACACACACACACACACACACACACACACACACACAGGTATGCAGGTTGAGGTGTTCCTGTCTGTGGTGTGTGTGTGTGTGTGTGTGTGTGTGTGTGTGTGTGTGTGTGTGTGTGTGTGTGTGTGTGTGTGTGTGTGTGAGTGGTAACTGCTGTGATGTGTTCCCCTTCCCACCTGTGCAGGTTTCGGCTCCTCGCTAATTTTAGCACTGCGGTGGCTGCTGCTGCTGGTGGTGACATTCCGGGCTGCTGACAGCTTTTGCCGGGCTCAGGACAAAGTCAACTGAAAGGTCCCCCTGCCCAATATAGTATAGACACAATTCTGGGCCCCCCTATCTCCCAGGGTCCAGGACAACATACCCCTTTGTTCGCACCTGTGCAGGCTCGGCACGCCTAATTTTAGCATCGTGCTGGCTGCTGCTGCTGGTGACAGTTCACCTCTCTGCACCTTTTCAGAGTCTCCTTTTGCTGTTTCCTGTCAGCTGTGACAGTGCCCCCCAACACCAAAAAAAAAACCCCACCCCCAGTCGTGACAGTGCTATCCTTAGCGCCCCCCACCCCCCACCCCCAAAATACCCCCAGCCGTGACAGTGGTACCCTTACCCCCCCCCCTCCCCCCGCCCCCTTCATCCTTACACACCACCCCCCCATCCCCACCCCCAGCCGTGACAGTGGTACCCTCAACCACCCCCCCACCCCCAAACCCCCAAACCCCCACCCCCAGTCGAGTCGTGACAATGGTGTCCTTAGCCCCCCCACCTCCACCTCCACCTCCACCTCCACCTGCCCTTGACATCAGCACTTCTGTTTCCCAGGCAGGTCTGCATAACAGCTCTAGTAGTGGAACACCTTTTCCTAATACAGAATCTGCACTTTTTTTTAGTTAGGGTGTTTTCACACCTGGTCTCTTTCAACCATTTAAGCAAACTCAGACCTGTGACTCAGCATTTTCTGTGCATATGTGAAAGCTCCAAAGTGTACCCAGACCCCTTGGAAGTGAACCATACTGAGACCTTTATTGACGTGGTCTCAGTTCGGTTCGCTTATGAGTCCTTACAAGCTACACTTGTAACTAGGAGTAATCACTTTTGGAGAGCTCTAGAGGACGGAGTATGGTCAAAAAGACTACACCCTATAAAACTGACACCCTATAAAAGCCTAACGGGACATGATAGAGCAGTTGATTCTTTTTCACAATATGAACAAAAACAGAACTGATTCCTTTTGCTGTCGGTTCACTTTTTGGTAGAGATGCACCGGATCCTGATTTTTAGGATCCTGCCGGATACCGGATCCACTGCTTAACCCATACGGATCCATTGACTTTCACTAGCTTAGCGACATACTCCCTCTTTTAACTTGTCTTAAAACAAGACAACGGCTTACATGAAAAATAAGACACTTTACCACCTATATAAACCCTGGCCAAGTATTTTAACTGTATTAAGCCCCAAAATAGTGGCATACCCCTTTAAGATCCTGCCGGATCCGGATAGTCTGAAAAACCCTATTATCCTGCCGGATCCGGAACCGGATCTTGGATCCTGTACATCTCTACTTTTTGGTCCACTTAAAGAGAGGGCTGAGTTTGGTTCGCTTAAAGGGGACTAGGTGTGAAAATGCTGTCAGTTTCAAATTTTGGCGTCTTTTAAAAGTTCTCTGTTTTGTTTCCAACTCTTGGCTGCTTGCTTCTTCGTGACTCATTGTCATGTGCTCAACTGCTTTGTTCATGGGGAAAGTGTTCATGGGGAAAGTGCTCTCCTCCTGATCTTAAATCACACTGCTGCTGTGCTGTCTGTCCCCTGAATCCCTCATGTCCATGGTGCTCATGGAAACCCAGGGGATTTCCCTGAACAGAGCCATACTGCCAAATCTAATTCATAACTATTCAATAAAGAAATTGCATTTTGAATTTCTTGTCTTTTGTTTCTTGACTGTAATGGTTCTGACAGAAATGTGGGTTTTGTTACAACATTGAGCAGTCAGAGAGCTTTACCGAGGTGAGCAGACATCTGTGTTGTTTGGTGAGTATATTGCATTGGCATTGAACTAAAGCAGTGTTTCTCAAAGTGGGGCGCAAGCCCCCCTGGGGGGGCGCGAAGGCATCTCAGGGGGGGCGTGTGACATCTGATTTTGGGTTTTTACCCCCAAGGAAATGATTTCCTGTCTCACCAATAAGTTTAAAGTCCTCACCAACATTATATTATTGTAATGAATTTAAAAAGCATAGGAAATGAACACACATCTGCATTCGACTGCAGTCCCTCTTTGTTTAATCTCACCAGTCACCTTTCCTTTGATTCTGCGCAGCGATGGCAAAATCAGTCTGCTGTTGCTTGGGGGGGCCCGGAAGCATTCAGACCCTCTGAAGGGGGGAATGATTAAAAAAGTTTGAGAACCACTGGACTAAAGCATTATGCTATATGCTTGGTGGGATATTGAACTAAAGCATTATGCTATATACTTATGCTTGGTGGGATATTGAACTAAAGCATTATGCAATAATATACCCTACTTATGCTGCATTAAAGTGAGTTGAGAAAAGGCTAAAACAGCAGACTCAATAGTGTTAAGTTTTACATTAAGGGTCTGGCCCCTTTGGAAGTTGATAGAGTGGTGCCCAAACCTTAAGTGGACAAAGTTGAAAAGTCCTTCATGGTCCACCAGACAATAGTTACTTCCCTAGTGGCAGTCTTTAACACAAATTCAAGAACTGATGTGAAGAATCACTTTTCAGATTACATTAAAATAACTTAGCTGATGTTTTCTTTTATCCAAAGTGACATACATTCATTTCAAGTACAGGGTAATGATTGCAGTCCTTGGAGCAGTTTGGGGTTACATGTCTTGCTCAAGGGCACCTCAGCCATGGAGTGAGACAGAGAATGGAAGGGTGGGATTTGAACCTGCAACCCTCTGATCTAAAGCCCATCACCTTAACTGCTAGGACACGGCTGCCCAGAACTCAGAGTAATATACAGTGGACGAAAGGCGTCATGTGTCCTAGACTTATAGGCCTACATGTATGGGGTAGAACAGTGGTTCTTAACCTTTTTTGTAAACACACCCCTTTGCCTGTGCCCAAGAGAAGCTGCGCACCCCCAACCCAAACTTCCACATGTGTATACGCACAAAAAATATAACAATTAATTACAATGATTCCTGTTTGAGAGATTAATCAATACCTTAATGACTTTACATGGGGACCAAACCATGTTTTAATTTGTATTAATTGTAATGTTCACTAGCAGAATTTTGGTCATAACCTCAACACAAACAAAATTTCGCGCACCCCCTGAAATCTCTGGCGCACCCCCAGGGGGTGCCCGCACCCCAGGTTAAGAACCACTGGAGTAGAAGACAGTATTACTAACGTTACACAGCGCACCTTTAACACAAATTCAAAAACTGATTTGTGTACATACTGCTGCAATAAATTATACTGTAGTTCTCTATGCAATTCAATGTGATTTTCATAGCCCTCTGTGTGTTGTGAGAGGGAACAATATACCTAACTATAGGCAGGGAGAGGAAAATAAAAAATGTATAAAAAAAAACTAAAAATAAAAGAAGAAAAAGATGTGACAGTGGAAGCATGCAGTCAGAGCTCCATCCATATGTTACAAGGCAAGAGATCAGAGAACCAGAGAGGAGATGAGAGGAGAGGAGAGGAGTGGAGTGGAGGATGACTTTGTAGTTTTGGACTTCAGTGTCGACACCGATGGGGGAATGAATGTGAGTCCCAGGAGGTAAAAAGGGTTTGGAGTGTGTGTCGAATGGGGGTAGCAAAGAAAATAGCAGACAGATGGAAAAAGAGAGAGAGCGGGGTTGAGGGAATGAGAGAGTCAGAGAAACAGCGAGAGAGAGAAATAAAGAGAGAAAGAGAGAGCAGAGAGAGCTAGAGAGACAGCAATGGAGGAGGTAGAGTGAGGGAGAAATAGAGAGATGATGTGGAAAAATAAGGGGGGGAGAAAGAGGGGGGGCAGGCGCTGGGAATGGTGCCATTGGTTCCCAGAGGGCTCAATCTGCTTCTCTCAAAGAGGAGTCGAGCTGCAGGAGAGAGAGGGGGGCGGAGCTGTAGAGAGAAGGGGCGGGGCTGCAGAGAGGGGGGAGGGGCTGCAGAGAGGGGGGCGGGGCTGCAGAGAGGGAGGGGGGGCTGCAGAGAGGAGTCGAGCTGCAGGAGAGAGAGGGGGGCGGGGCTGCAGAGAGAGGGGGGAGCTGTAGAGAGCGTCTGGGACCTATTCCATTGCTGCGTCCGACGCCACTTTCATTGCTGCTCCAGGACCTATTCCATTGCTGCTTCAAGGAGGCTTGGACGTTGTTGATCCAGGCCTGTCCAGCCTTGGCGTCTTCGCGGCATGCAGCCGGCCCTAGTGCCTAGCTGCCTTGGCGTCTTCGCGGCGTGCAGCCGGCCCTAGTGCTTAGCTGCCTTGGCGTCTTCGCGGCGTGCAGCCTAGTGCCTAGCTGCCTTGGCGGCGTGCAGCCTAGTGCCTAGCTGCCTTGGCGTCTTCGCGGCGTGCAGCCTAGTGCCTAGCTGCCTTGGCGTCTTCGCAGCTCTTCGCGGTGTCCAGCCTCGTGCCTAGCTGCCTTGGCGTCTTCACAGCGGGCAGCCTAGTGCCTAGCTGCCTTGGCGTCTTCACAGCTCTTCGCGGCGTGCAGCCTAGTGCCTAGCTGCCTTGGCATCTTCACGGCGTCCAGCCTCGTGCCCAGCTGCCTTGCCGTCTTCACAGCGTCCAGCCTCGTGCCTAGCTGCCTTGGCATCTTCGCGGCGTGCAGCCTAGTGCCTAGCTGCCTTGATGTCTTCGCGGCGTGCAGCCTAGTGCCTAGCTGCCTTGGCGTCTTCCCTGAGTATAGCCTAGTGCCTAGCTGCCTTGGCGTCTTCCCTGAGTATAGCCTAGTGCCTAGCTGCCTTGGCGTCTTCACGGCGTGCAGCCTAGTGCCTAGCTGCCTTGGCGTCTTCGCAGCTCTTCACAGCGTCCAGCCTCGTGCCTAGCTGCCTTGGCGTCTTCACAGAGTGCAGCCTAGTGCCTAGCTGCCTTGGCGTCTTCACGGCGTGCAGCCTAGTGCCTAGCTGCCTTGGCGTCTTCGCAGCGTGCAGCTTTGGCGTCTTGGCTCGGACTCAGATCCTGTGAAAAGCCCTATTATCCTGCCGGATCCGGATCTGGTGCATCTCTAGAAAGCACTTTGGTACTCACAGTAACTGATGCCGGAGCTAGCACCAGCAACCTTCTGGCAGGCATGAAAACATCTTTCACATCACACCTTTACACATAAGAGTCTCCTAACTCTCTTACACATCACACGTTACACATAAGAGTCTCCTAACTCTCTTTCACATCACACGTTACACATTTAAAGTCTGCTAACTCTCTTTCTCCCACATCACACCTTTACACATAAGAGTCTCCTAACTCTCTTACACATCACACCTTTACTCTCTTTCTCTCTTTACTCTTCATGCTTTGTTTGCACGGTATGGTCTTTTATAATTCCGTCTTCGCTAAGATTTGCCAGAGCAGAGCCCACACTGGAAAATTGGCTGTCAGCGGACATGTTGTACTGTAGGTTTCCTCCCAAAACAAGGACACTCTGTACTGTACTGTGTTGAAATATATTCACATTTGGACTCCGCCTGAGAAGAGAAGAGAAGAGAAGAGAAGAGAAGAGAAGAGAAGAGAAGAGAAGAGAAGAGAAGAGAAGAGAAGTGCACAGTAGTATCTCCATCTCCCTCTCCACACAATAGCCAGTGTTCTTTTAGTGACTGGCTGTTATTATGCTCTGTGTGTCTTTGCCTCTCTCTATCCCTCAACATAACTGCCGATTTCTCCTCTATACATTTCCAGAACACCTTGCTCTCTTTCTCTACTCTGCACCGTTTTTCTTTTTCTCTCCCCTGCCCCCACATCCATCTAACTTCCTGTCTTTTTGAAGCTCTCTCTCCCCCTCCTCAGTGGTTTTTTTGTGTCTTTCTTTCTCCTTTCTGCTCAACTGTCACCTCTGCTGGTCGCCAAAACAACTTCCCTGCCAGTGAGAGGAGTGTCGAGCAGCAGGCTACTGCATCACTGTGTTGTTGTTGTTATTGTTGTTGTTGTTGTTGTTGTTGCTGAAGCCCAAAGTGCCTGGGCCCTATTTCTCCCCAGTCCAGTCCATCCCTGGCTGCCGCTCCACTTTGGGCCGCAGGAGCTGCTGTAGCTCGGGCTTCATGGCATGCTATGCTAAATGCTTAGTGCTGCCATTTACCGCCATCGATGTGGCAAATAGGAGGCCAAAATTGCACCGAAAATTGGCCAGCCGTTCAATACGCAATAAGTGGCTGTGATCATGAACACCGCCAACTCCAACGACCCCCCCTTCAACCCCTCCTAACCCACTCCTCCCCCCCCATTACAATCGCCATTTAACAGGGTTGTCCAGTAAGACGTCTCATGTGTGTGTGTGGCTGCTCGGTGGAAAATACTGCTGTACAGGCCCTTTAGTATTCACATTTTGTCTTCTCAAAGGTGTAATACGAGAGAGTGTATTAGCCTACAACGTTACATACATGAATCATACTGTATCTTATGCGTTCTGTTTCGCCCACAAACACAGAACTAATCAACTAATTACAGAACACTAATCAACTAATTAGCATACAAGTATCTGCGCTAATTGTACAACAGACAGCAATTAAATGTGATTGCACTACACTGTTTGTTGTTTATTTTATTAACATGAGATTAATCAATTCAGTATCGAGTGTAAGTCATGAAGCTAATTCATTTCTTTGCCACCATGTCTTTATTGTTGTCTATATGTTCCTTTACCTTTAGGTAAGGAGCTCTTTTATTTGATAATGCTAGCCCATATATCCCTATTTGATGATGATTCCACTACTGTTATATTTTGGTGCAGTAGTATATATGATTAGGCACAACATATATACTATACTATTATAAATGTTCATGTTGACACACACATTTAAAAACAATGCACCTGGTTCTCATCAGGAAATATCAGCAAAGTTTTGAAAAATTAGACATCCACAGAGGTCCATTTACCCCAATTCTACATTAAAATCAAATAAAAAACGTGTTGTTCTTTTTTTTGATGATATGAAAATAGCATGTTAACAAATTTGTTGGAAAAGAAAGAAGCCTTCATAAGAAGATAAGGTCTCGTTTGGAACAATATGTATGGGAATAGGGGCGAGACGTTGCCATGCGTGTCTAATTGTAGTTGAATAGGCCGGGTGGAGGAATATCGTGATGTGATGTGATGTGTTAGACGGTAGATTAACGTGTGTGTGCCAGAGAGGGTGAAGGTGTGTGTGTGTGTGTGTGTGTGCGTGTGTGTGCCAGAGAGGTTGGAGGTGTGATGTCGCTGTGATATTCTGGGCAGAATGCGCCAGTCAGCCAGTCACTGTGTTGTTGTTCTGTACCCGGTGTGTGTGTGTGTGTGTGTGTGTGTGTGTGTGTGTGTGTGTGTGTGTGTGTGTGTGTGTGTGTGTGTGTGTGTGTGTGTGTGTGTGTGTGTGTGTGTGTGTTTGTGTGACGTTGCAGTGATATTCTGGGCAGAGTGCAGCATCCAGCCAGCTATTGTGCCCGGCTCGTGTTTGTGTGTGTGTGTGTGTGTGTGTGTGTGTGTGTGTGTGTGTGTGTGTGTGTGTGTGTGTGTGTGTGTGTGTGTGTGTGTGTGTGTGTGTGTGTGTGTGTGTGTGTGTGTGTGTGTGTGTGTGTGTGTGTGTGCGGCAGCCAGCCACTGTGCCTGCCTCGGCTCGGAGGGGCCAACATGCCTCCAGCAGTGCTGGCTTGCCTGCCATGACCAAGAGATGCATACAGTGTGTGTGTGTGTGTGTGTGTGTGTGTGTGTGTGTTAATTCGTGTGTGTCCGTGTGTGAGCGTGTTAATTCATGTGTCTGTGTGTGTGGGCATGTGTGATAATTCATGTGGGGAGATTGAGCGTTGGTCTGTCGTCTGGTTGGCTGGTTGGCTTGTTGGCATAAAATCCCCTTTCACCCCAGTGGGCCTGGCTTGACAGGTTTTTGTGTGTGTGTGTGTGTGTGTGTGTGTGTTAGATGGCGGTGGTGGTGGTGATGGTGATGGTGGTGGTGAGGAGATTGAGTGTGGGTCGGTTGGCTTCCCCCCGGTGGCCTGGCGTGACAACAGGTATTAGGATACGATTTGCCACCGAACTTAATGGAGCTCAAACACACACACCAGGCCCTGAGCAACACTCCTACCTGTCTCTCTCTTCACTGGCCCTGAGCAACACTCCTGCCTGTCTCTCTCTTTTCACGTCAGGAGCGGAGCGGGAGGGCGAGGGGGGAGGGAGGAATGAGGGAGGAATGGACAAGTCGATGGGTGAGGGAGGGATGGAGAGAGAGGGTGGAGGGATGGAGAGAGGGATGAGGGATGGGAGGAGAGAGAGATGAGGAAGGGGAGGGGAGGAGAGAGGGATGGAGACAAAGATGGGTGAGGGATGAGGGGTAAAGGGGGGAGGAGAGAGGGATGAGGGGTGAAGGACGGAGAGAGGGATAAGGGAGGGTAGGAGAGAGGGGGTGGAGGGATGGAGAGAGATGGGGGAGTGAGGTGGGAGAGATGGAGGAATGGACAAGGCAATGGGTGAGGAGGGAATGGAGGAGAGGAGAGAGGGATGGAAGGGAAGAGATGGAGGTAGAGATGTTGTACATGTAGTGATGGGGGAGGGAGGGATGGAGTAGAGGAGAGGTGAAATGAGGTGGGGTGAGGAGAGAGGAGAAAGGGATGGAGGAGAGGAGAGGAGAGGAGAGGAGAGGAGAGGAGAGAAGAGGAGAGGAGAGGAGAGGAGAGGAGAGAGGGATGCATGGGAATAGAGAGGGAGGTAGAGATGTACATGTAGTAATG